>NW_008649046.1:144202-145905 GCF_000247585.1 Phytophthora nicotianae INRA-310
GAATCTACGGCAGCTAACGGCGCAAAAGTGAAGAGTGCAGATCAGCTGAACACCAGATTAAAAGGAGTTGAGTCTTTTCCACTTGCGGCAATTGATTCGCAACCAGAAACGTCAGCAACAAATCCAGCGTCGTCTGAAAATGCGCCCGATCATCAACCTCTTGTTGCCAGCTAAACCAAAACAGCAGGACGATACGCATACGAGTTCTCCTGATCAACACAGAGCACTGTCAAGTAAGCAGTAGTCCGATGGCAGCCTCGAGACAAAGCCAACATATCCAGCGCCCAAACAACAACACCCCCCCCCCCTCCTCTCCCTGGTTCGCGGTCAAGTCCTCCTAGGACGAGACCACAGCCCAGTTCTCCCACGAATCTTCAGGCTGCTTAGACGCAAGGCTACTTGTACGTCGACGACTACTACTATCACTACGATGTCTGTTAGAATGCACTATAATGGGTCAAATATGTAGCCAATAGAAAAGCTTCAGACATCTTATTTCTTAAGGATACTTAAGAAGTGACAACACTTGCCGAGGAATGTTAATGGCAAGAAGGACGCGTGGCGTGTGCCCGCTGTGTCCCTCACACTTTGAAACTGACGGCCTATTAACTTTGTGCTTAACAATGTCAGCTACGACTGCTGCTGTCCATGATGCTTATGTTGTTCCTATGGGCGCTGGTGCGTGCTGGTGCCAACAACACAAAAACGTGTATTCGTTGTGCTACAGATAATTGAATGATTGATGGGGATAATGGGATATGTACACAAGAGATGATTCGACTTGCTGAGCGCTTCGGGGACATCCACCTCGCGAAAAATGGAATGGCGTGAGGGGATATCCGGAAACTAGTGGGTTATTTGAAGATGATACTATTCGAGTGTGGAGAGCAGCAAGGTATGGCTAGTGGTAAGAATATTTTTACCATAAACATTTGTTGTGAGAACACCGGCCATGTTGAAGATGGGATTTACGTCTCATTTGGTCGCACGTAATACAAGAAACAAAGGATCAGACATTCGCGGTACAATTAATAAAGGACAATAAGTGAGTCCGTGATCCGCGGGAATAAAACACACTTGTCACATAAGAGCTGAAGCATTGTTTCAGACGACAAGAGCGTATGGAGGATGCGTCACCGGAAGAAGCTATATCAAGTCCGCTTCAAAGTGAAATCATACTTGTCTAAAGCGCGAAAGCAGCGTCTTGCGAGTATATAAAAATCCGAGGCTCGTGTGAGCAGGGTGCTGTCAAGGCTGCAGTGGCAGTTCAAACGGCAGCTTTAAGACGGGATCGAAAGAACGTATTTGCCAAACGGCGACGCGAAATCGAGATACAAGGCGCCAAGTTCTGCTCCAAACGGTCGCGCCGCTCGTGTCGAACCGATGCCCGTTACACCACGTAGTGATTCAATTGCTATACTAGTTGCAGCGGCATATTTTATATTGCTAACCAGCTGTGTGCGGATTGCAACGGTTTTTTATTTTAACCAGCAACAGTATTAATTTATTTTTTTGATTGCGTCCAGCGTTGACCAATTTCCGTTTGACTCGTTGGTTAGACGTACACACGGGTGTGTACTTGTTACCGCAGAATGCAGGCAGCTACGAAAGCCCCAGCGGGAAAACATCGTAGAATTGACAAATTTTCCATCTTGTTCGACATCGAACTAAGATCGGATTACCTGGATAATAATAGGGCAAGT
>NW_008649046.1:149025-151808 GCF_000247585.1 Phytophthora nicotianae INRA-310
AAACAAAAAAGGACGGTAAAAGAACACGTTCGAGCCTCCTGCATCGACATCGAAGCCAGTTCCAGAAAAGCGTAAGAACACAACCCCGGGCGACGGCCGGCCTGCCACGCGTAGAAAAACGCTGGAAGCCAAGGATAACTCGGCGCCAGAAGCGATTAGTGCCGTGGAGTTGTCCCCGGACGTCGAAGAGGACGATGAGGAAGCTGATGTAAGGGCTGTGCGTCGCCAAAACCGCGCATTTGAAGATGGCCTCAGAGTCGGCGGTAGGGATGGCGTAGGTGCAAATGCACCAATCGGGGGTACGGTAGCATATATGGCTCCGTTTCACGCGGAGGATGAAGGCCGAGGGCGTGCCTCTACAGCTTTTCGGCCAACAGCAATCGAGCAAGGAATACACAACGCCATAGGACATCCTGATCACCAAGGTAAGGACGGTCAATGTATTCTTGAATGTGCCCAACAGGCTCGAGGAACACACTTCCAAGCGACGCCACCTGTACTGCGTGGCGCCTTTGACTTTGGATTCTACATTAGGGGTCTCTCTGTGATGCATTTCACAAGTATACTGAGGAGGTCAACGCTCAGTATGGCAGCAAACATGGTGAACATGACGGACTTCTCGAGAAAGAACACCCTTTTACCCGTCACGACAGAACCAGTTTATACTGGTCTCACTGACATTTTAAGCAACCTGTGCCAATTTGGCCGCCACTTCTACAACGACGAAACTGTGAGCGTCCTGAGGGCTGCCGCCACCTTTGTCGAAGACTTCGCGGATGGAAGCGAGCCTGACCAAGATACTACTATACGCCTAATGCAGTGGATAGACAGGAAGCTGGGCAAATTTCGTGGATTAGTCGTCTCTGATGGGCATGACGCAGCAGTCCATGTGAAAAGAGAATTCTGCATTCAAGATTCTCTACTATCAGAGTTTTTATTTGACCTTCAACAAGCCAAAATTGCAGAGCTCACAGCCATGATCAACGCTAGACGATCCCCTGGAAGCCAAAGCAGCAGTCGAGAGAAGCACGGCAGCACTGGGGAGACTCGCCAAACCAAGAACGCTGGAGGCGTTCCAGCGAGCGTGCAGCGAACTCTCCCTAAACAAGGGTCGCAGGAGCTGTGCCTGAAGTTTCTCTCGAAGGTGGGATGCCGCGGGAAAGATGGACCCGGCAAGTGTTTCTCCAAGCTGCGTGTCCATTTTCGTCCCAGCAGTCTCTCCCAGGAGGCAAAGGAGCTCATCGTACAGCGCTGGGGAGGCCTTGCTGCTGAATTTACCGACCTATGGCAGCAAGGGATCCCAGTTTAAATTTCAAAATATTCTCCAACAAGCCATCGTGAGGTTAGTTCTCAAACGTCTGAATGTGCCTTGCGCGATTAACTATCCGCAGAACACCTCAAATACATGACTACGTTGGAGCAATTGAGTGAACATTGTCGAACTGGGATCGAGCAAGACTTAATTGCAGTTGCAGCGACATTTGGCATCGCAGCACCCCTCAAACGCACAGAGCAGCATGGCAGCCTGATTGACGAGGAGATGGTCAACTTCCACTCCTCGCTTGCAATAGCCTCCGGGAAACCACTTGCAAATTTTGTACGTCTTGTACGTGGCCAGACCGCAGCAGACCCTCGCCCAAATAAAGATATGTACGAGCTCCCACGACCAAAAGATCCGGCTTTGCATGAGGCGTGGGGTCGCTGGAATGACGTCGTCCAAAATGGAGCCTCTCCAGAGTGGCTACCGAACCGGCCACCGCGACAGACCTCCAGACCGCGGAACCACGGGCCAATTTACAAACCCCTCCCTCAAGTATGACGGCATATTCGCAAAGGTACCAAGACGGCTGCTACATCGTTGTCCGCGCGTCTCTTTTGGAAAAATGGCAGGAAGAATACATTTCTGTAGTGGGTGTGGTTGATAAGGACGGCACTGACATTCGGATCATCGACGACTATTCCTTTCCCGACGGTGCATCGATTAACGACTTTACAGACCGCTCCAACCTACCGGTGATCTCGTACAGCCCGCCAGGCGACATTGCCCGTCGAATTTTCGAGTTACGCAGACAGTATTCGAACGTTCGGATTCTGATATTGCTAGGCGATGTCTCGGGTGCCTTTAGGCACGTGCCTATCTGCGCCGACCACGCGCACATGTTTGCATTCGTCATCGATGGCTAGCGTGTGGGTTCGGCTGGTGTGGCTCACTGGCGTGGTATTTCCTACCGGGGACCCTTATGAATGGCCTTTACGAGCAGACGCCATGCTGGACACCGGCGAATTTACGAACTCTAAAAGGACTGTTCTGGTGCGATGACCACACATGCATTGAGCCGGAGGACGAACTCCGTTGTTTCCGTGCAAATCTGGTTCTACGTAGAGCAATGACCACGGTTCTAGGTCCTTCCGCTATCAACAAGCGCACATTTACAGAATGGAGTGAGTGCGGCAAGGCGCTTGATCTCATTTGTGATACACGTAATGGGACAGTTACCATCCCAAAGGAGAAGATTATGAAGGCGGAACTCCGAGTTAGCACGATGCTTTCCTGCGGAACAGCAACGAAGACACAACTACTGCAGTTGCTAGGCTCTCTCCGGCATGTGACGACTTGTTGCACGCCGGCGAGGGCGTTTTACCAGCGCCTTCAATCTGCTGCGACAACTACACCGAGATACAAGCGCCTCCGACTGTCGGAAGAAGCGGTTGAAGATCTTAAGTGGTTTCGTTACATCCTGCAGCACCACGAGCGTTTCAATGGAATTCCGGTGGCGCAGTTT
>NW_008649046.1:152668-155816 GCF_000247585.1 Phytophthora nicotianae INRA-310
TACTTTCCAGGCGCCTCGACTTCACTCGGCCCCGCAGTCGCTTATTGTGGGGAGCCGTCTTATTGGCATACTTTTTCCTACTGCGACGTTCGGAGTATTTGCTAGTCGAGTCGGGTCGACATGCGTTCTATCTCAAGGTTTCCAACGCGTACTTTTCCAGTCGAGAGGGGGAACGCGTTCCCTACAAGAAGGCGGTGGCGGTTACGATCGGATTAGCGGGCGCAAAGAACGATCAATTTGGACGCGGAGCGTGAAGAACTATGCATGCCACAGGAGACAAGATGTTCTGCTCCACGAAGGCCCTGCATCATTTACAGCAAGCCAGGAAGGAGCTTGGATGCAGTTCTGCGAAGTACCTGTGTGTGAATCTTACGGGGGAAGAAGTGACATGGACATTCAAGACCCTGGCGTTGAACGTAGGCGTTTCACCCGATAAGTATGCAACCCACTCGGTTCGCATCGGAGGCGCATCGGCGCTGCTCAGTGGAGAAGCGGATAGCCTGGAAATTAATCTATTGGGTCGTTGGATGAGCCACAGCTACGAGGACTATCCGGTACTCGCACCAGATTCGGCCAGAGGACTATCGCGACGCATGATTTAGACGAGGTAAACGACCACGACCTGATAACCCAGATTGAATCCGTGCTGAGCAATTATTCTGTGGTGCCGCTCACCACGCCCTCAATCCGGGAACGGTGACGACAATACATGATTTGCCCCCGTACATATGGCTTGTGTATTGAAAAAGTAAAGCATATTACGTACATGATTATGAGAGCAATGGCTCGTTGGGAACGATGGAAAATATTTGATCTCGAAATGCTTCGAAAAATAACTTCAGCGTTCTTAGTAAACAAGCTTAGAAGAGTACGGGATGGAAATCACCACTAAAAATATGCAGTTAGCATCGCAAATCTAACTTGGGTTGAGCTTCTGTTGGCATTTCCAAGTAGGATTGATTGTATGCACCTAGTGCGAAGAAATAAGTTTTATATCTATGTAGATGTGACATAAGTATTTTTTTCGCGTTCGGTGGGGCGAATGTTTAGTAACAACGAAAACATTTGTAAAATGCTCGCCATTAGTAGTAATATTACTGTAACCCCGGTTAGGCAGCAGGAATCGTGTGCTCCAGCTAAAATATGCAATGGCCGGTGGCGCTTCATATATTGTCGTTTTCACCCAAATTTGTAGAGACTGAAGGGAAATTAAGCGTTTTTCGAATCGATTACAGCCGCCTTTCAACCAATCAGAGGTGATCTACGTCTGGGCTTTACTTTGGAACTTCCAACGGTGAGCCTAGCAACTCCGGTCCAGCGCAGCTCTCCTCGACGCGTTTCGCCCGACGGCAACACTCCCAATCAAGACCAAGCTGCACGAGGTCCCAGTCCTCGTCGCTCGCCATACCAAAGGCGAAGCCCGCGCCTTGAGCAGCAACGAGTGGAGATATCCTCGCACGATCCATTGATCAAACTGTCAGTCGACGTACGATTGAAGAGCACTGTTAACCAGCGTCTGTCATCGTCAGGACGGATGGGTACACACAGAGTTCAATGTGACACATGGGATGAGGTGAAGATTAAACTTTGGGACATTATCCACCGCGAGTTGAAGTCATTAGCTGCTTCGACTGGAACCCCACCAGTTTGGACTTTTGATGAACAGGACCCAGCAATCGAGATGTTCGAGAAGTATACTTCAATGCGGATGAACACCAAGATGCTCGATCCATGGACAAGTGCAAAAGATCGTCGATACTTGATGAAAAACCAACACGAATCAGTCTTGCTTTCTGTCTACAAATATGGCAACGAAATTGCGATCATTGGCCAGCTTAGGGACTTCGAAGACCAGTGCATTGGTCCAGCCGCGGCCAATCGTGGAGGTGCTGCGGCAGAAGATCTCCACCAGCTCATGATCAGTTCACTGAAAGAGAAATGGGGCCGTAGATTTACTGCCCAAGATATGTCATGGCGTCTGTGGGCTTCTCTCGTTCTCAAGAAACCAAGGCCTCAGCACGAGCGAGAAATCGCCAAAGGTCCACCTCCAAACCTGGTGACTCAGTTCAGGCCTGCGTCAAACGCAAGTGACCAGCACTTACAGCGTGTGCAGCACAGTGTTAAGATGGCAAAGAAGGCCGTACAAGGCATGCAGGCAAAGATCAATCACTTCGAGCAGACCGTTCAAGTACTGCAAACCGCCATCGTGTTCATGAACCAAATGCTAGAAAATCATTTGGATGTGATCGAGGCAATGGGTGAGGATGTGGAGATACAACCGGATAGTATTGAGACAACGGCCGCATTGGCCGACATACCAAATCAAGAGGACGTCGACCACAACTAACAGAACCGGTTCGTCATCAGCGACAAGCTCGAAATCTAAGCATGCGTTCCTACTACACTAATTCAGCTTTCACCACTCGAGCTATTATCGTCGTAATCAGGATCACCACGCTCCGAAAACTCGAGCAACTCGTTTCCTTCGAATTGCTCAGCGCGCGATGTGCTCACGTACTCACCACCCAGAGCAGACGTAGGGTTAAACTCACCAGTTACGCTCCACCCACAGTGCTCGAAAAGCTTGGTCATGTCGAAATCTTGGAACTGCTGGAGTACATTTGCAATAAGTACTGCTTGGTTTTGCTTGGAACCTTCGACGTACTGACGCTTGAACGCCTTCTTGATCAAGCCAAAAAGGTATTCGGTAGGGTTGTAAATGGGCAATATGCAGGAAGAAAGATGGGAATAATCCCCAGCAACCGCAGGTAGTAGACGATATCGGGGTGGCAGTGGATCTTGGCGCCATCCAGAATCCACACAGAGCCTCTTCTTGGGTACTGGCACACACGTTTTCCTGAATGCGCATGTGCACGGCAGCACTCAGCGAACTTGGAGCGGTCAACGTCCCATCCGTGTGAAATGTTTCCACAAGACCATTCACAGAGATGAAACACAGTAGTGAAATCCGTGGCTTCAGGTTGAACTCGCCCCGAAAGGAAAGTTTCTTTCCCTTCAAGCTGTAGCCATGTGTGCGCAGCATACCCCTGTTGCCGAAACTAACTTCATCGAGGAACTGAATGTTCATTTGGCACCACTTGATCGAGCTCAGCTCCAAAGTGAAGCGTATCATATCGTTCATCTTAAT
>NW_008649046.1:157881-201066 GCF_000247585.1 Phytophthora nicotianae INRA-310
CCGCAATGGCTTTCGACCACGTCTCGGCCGGTACAGTGTGGCTCAGCTTGTAACCGCGATTGTCGTTAGACGGCGACGCGTTGGACGCCGTGTCCTGCATCTCTTCCACACTGCTCCCGTTGTTGCTGACTGCGTATTGAATCCGGGGAAGCATCGAGTTGATATCAGTTCCTAGGACAGGACCGATGTGGCCGTCGCGGTCTCTCGGACTGTTGCTGGGGCCAGTCGTGCCATTCTCACTGCCGCTGGTCCCGTTGGATCGCATCTCCACGTGGTCCATCGGCGAGTCTCTAATGGGCATCGACCCCGCTGAACGTCTATGGTTGCCCACAAGGATGGTACGACGTTGTTGCTGCTGTAGATACTGTCGGTGGCGCTGGCTGAAGCTGTGTCGCAACTGAACTTGGCGCTGGAGCTCACTGTCAAATGGCATACGAGGGCCCGACGGGGACATGGAGTACATAACCCCGTGAGCTGGGTCCGAAGAGACGGAGCTGCATCTGCCTTTGCTCGCATCTTTCTCTTCGTCGTTGTTGTTGCCGCTGCTCAGGCTGCTGCCTGTAATCTGTGCTGAGCTGGTGCTCCAGCTGCTGTTATTTTTTTCATTGATATTGTTTCTGGTGCTGCTTGTATTGGCTGTAGGCTTGACTGTAGCGGTGTTGCTAGATCTCCGGCCGTGGGCTACTGGTAGTGCGGAGAGAAGTGGAGACACTTCGAGCCGCTCGGGTAGCCTAAATGTTGTTGCCGTCTTGTCTCCACTACTGCTATTGGTCGCCGCATCAAAAGCAAAGCTGTTAAAGTGGACGAATCCGTGTGCACGCTTAAACCCGATTACCCATCGGGACGGCGGGAAGTCAGGTGGGAGCGGCACGGCGCCGCCTTGACCGGCCACTGCACGCACTACCAGCCGCACGTCGTCGGACGTGATGTGCTTCTGTCGGCGATATTGCTCATTGAGCGCGCGCAGTACCTCCTTCTCGTCCGCGTCGCTCAAATAGCGGCGCACGGATTGATCCGCCACCTCGAAGCTACCGCTCATCTTCAGCCGACTAGTGGGTTCTGAATGTTCACCACACAATATTAATGGTTGTACATGAGGTAGTTCAGGTAGGACGAAAGTAGGACGAACAAATTGCTAAAAGTTAGCGCAAAAACGAAACATTTTTAAATTAGAGCAAACTTTAATTTTTAGTTTTTTTTAGATAATAGTCGGCTTCAAAAGTTGGTACAAACAAAAACTCTAAATGTCTATTTAGTCTCGCCATTTTGGCAGTCGTAGTCATCGACTACTGAACATTTTAGCGCTAGTAAGGTTCAAATACGTGCATGCCACTTCTCATTACAATGATGAGCTTAGAAAATGTATTGAACCAGAGTTGTTGCACCGTGCAAAGCGACAGCACCCCCAAACGTCAAGGCTCCCCAAAATAGGGAATATAAAGGAGATGTAAAGCCTGACTCACAAACCGCCGCCCTTGCTGCTCGTCTTGCTGCCTGCCAGCAATTACTGACCGTGCTTTTTCAGCAAATGGATGCGACCGCTCGATGATCGAATCGATCACAGCGAACAGCGCCGAATTCTGAGATGCCACCCCCTCACTCAGATTTGAAACGTCTGGAAAGATGCCTCGCTTGAGGCACGGGTGAGTATATCTGGGCCACAACGTATCTGTTAGTGACAGCGTATTGAGTCGTTGGCGCAACGACTTGTTGCGCAGATATCTGAGCTTAGCGTCGCACTGGTAAGCAACAAAGACACGCATCTTACATTTGCACTCAGTATGTTGTACTGAACCCAAATTTCAAAATATATCTTTCATTGTCAAAAACTCGAAAACAGGCCGACCAAAATAAAACAAAAGTGTGCGGTGACCTTCATTTCGAGACAGTCGAGTGAGACTTTACACCTCTGATTTCTAAACCTCATCATATGAGCCTCCAGCGTCGAGGTTTGTCCTCCGCCGCTCCAGGTGGGTCCGTCCGCCGGTACCTAAGCGAAGCGGACGAGAAGGAGGCACTACGCATGCTCAAGGAGAAATTACGCCGCCAGAAGCGCATCACGTCCGACGACGTGCGGCTGGCAGTGCGCTCAGTGGCCGGTCAAGACGGCGCCGTACCGCTCCCACCCGACTTTCCTCCGTCGGGCTGGGTGATCGAATTCAAGCGCGTGCATGGCTTCATACATTTCAACAGCTTCACTTTCGGTGCGGCGGCCAGCAGCAGCAGTAGCGGCAAGACGGCGGCAGCGTTTGGGCAACCCGAACGGCTCGAAGTCCCTCCGCTTTGTTCCTTAGTAGCTGCAGCCGACAATCGCAACTCCATTACAGTTACAGCTACTGGTAGAAAAAATATTAATGGGAAAAGTAACATTAGCTCGAGTATCGTCCTGGCACAAGTCACGGGCAGCAGCAGCGACGATGAGAAGGATACGAGCAAAGGCAGATGCAGCTCGGGCTCTTCGGATCCAGCTCAAGGGGTCATATACCCCATTTCCATTTCGGGTCCTCGTATGCCATTTGACAGCGAGATCCAGCGCCAAATTCAGCTGCGACACAGCTTCAACCAGCGCCACCGACAGTATCTACAGCAGCAACAACGTCGTGCCATCCTTGTGGGCAACTATAGACGTTCAGCGGGGTCGATGCCCATTAGAGACTCGCCAATGGACCACGTGGAGATGCGATCCAGCGGGACCAGCGGCAGTGAGAATGGCACGACTGGCCCCAGCAACAGTCCGAGAGATGATGATGACGTCGGACCTGTCCGCAGCAGTGATACCAGCTCGATGCTTCCCCGGATTCAATACGCAGTCAGCAACAACGGGAGCAGTGTGGAAGAGATGCAGGACACGGCGTCCAACGCGTCGTCGTCTAACGACAATCGCGGTTACAAGCTGAGCCACACTGTACCGGCCGAGACGTGGTCGAAAGCTATTGCAGCTGTTGAGCAGCAGGGAATGAGTCTACGCGCGGCCGCCAAGTTATACGGTGTTCACTTCGCGGCACTACATCGACGTGTTAAGAAGCGTGCACAAGCTATGCACGCAAAAGGCACCGATGGGTATTTCCACCCAAGTGACGAGGCTGGAATCATGCGCGTCGTTGTGGCTCGTGCCGAGCTGGGTGTGCTGATGACATTCGATGAGTTGATGCGGTTGGTGGAGGCCGCGGCGTTGCGAAAGCTACCGGACATCTCGATGGATTCGGCACGGAAGCTGTTAACCCGCTTTCAGTCTCGCAATGAGCAGTCGATCCGGCACATTATCGATGACTGGCCTCCACCTCGACCAGCAGTCAGTGCGTCATCAACCTCAGCAGAACATAAACGACCCCAGCACCAGCCATACTTGGAACACCCAGGGTTCAACTTTGGACGGAAGCCTCCAGTTGCCCTTCGATCTCCATCGGTGGGGACTTCTAGTCGAGCAGCAAGTGTAGCCGCTATGGCTGCTGCAAAGACGACTCTATTCGTCCCTCCCAGTCGTTTAGATCCTCCACCGTTGAGTGTTGGGAGTCGAACGGATGAGACGAGGAGATCCAGAATGCGATTGATGAACGGCAAAGGTTCCATGACAGTGGACACTGGTTTGTTGTCGGGTAAACCGAACGACCAGATGCTATATATGAGCCCTCGAGCGCGCTCAGAAAGAGACAGCGACGCTGTGATGGTTGTATAAATGGAGGAAGGAGTTATGTGGCGTGTATTGATCAGCATGAAGTGGACACTTATTAGCATTAAATGCCCGCATTTATTACGAACAAAACTGCGAATGAAGGCAATAAAAACAGTCAGTTCTTATGTCAGCAGCTGTACTAGTACCCTGGTCTTTGGTGCAGCCGCCATCGCGACAGCTACAGAATTTCGCTCGCCCTCGGCACACCTGCATGCGCCAACAATGGACAAAACTTCAACTTATTCCTTGAAGTGGTTCAACCTATCCAATGTCATATTAAAACCTCTATCATGCAATACGCTATCGTAACGCATAATAAATAAGATAATGCAGGTTTCGTTGTCCCCTTCATCGCAAAAGGATCCAATTCCCCAGTTCCAGAGGCGGCAGACGACAATGACGGACTTCATCGCCAAGGAACAGGCCGCGTACCCGGACATCGCACAGCGCTATCAGAAGCTCAAGGACCTGCACGTCCGCAAGTGCGTCTCTCTTCTCCTGCATTATATCCACAGGAACCTGCTAAAAGAATTCTACTTTCTCAACTAACAAAATGCTGCGTATATTCTCACAGACTTTACCATGAACTAACGGGCGAACTCGAAGCCTTTGTGCGTGACCCCATGTGCCACAAGCATCCGCAGAACCTGACCAGGCTGTACCAGGAGTTTATTCGCCCCTTTCAGGACAAACTCAACCAGATCCGCCTTGTGGTCATCTGCACCGAGATCAGCACGCAGTTCGCAGACCCTGCGAAGGCTCAGGAGTTCATGGAGCAACTCCTAGGCCAGCTGAGCACTAAGACGGCGCACGAGGCTGTTCTGCTGTGCAAGATGCAGATCGCACAGCTCAAGTTCCGTCGTGGCGCCGACTTTTTAGCCGAAGTGAAGGCTACAGTGGACGACGACAAGCAGGTGATCGAAGGCCTTGTGGGTGCGGAGCCAGTAGTTCATGCAGCCTACTACCGTGTGGCCTGTGACTACTATGGAGCACTGGGACCTGCCGATAAGTTTTACAAGAACGCGCTCATGTTCCTCGCCTACACGCAATACGATGAGATGCGTCCCAACGAACGCTTCGACCTAGCCGTAAACATCAGCATTGCTGCGCTCACTGGTGACGGCGTCTTTAACTTCGGTGAAGTGGTAAGGCAACACTGTTAAGATGATATTCTGGATGATAATATTGACATTTTAATTCTATTTTTCCAGTTGGCGACCCCGATCCTGCGCGCGCTGGAGGGCACGGACAAGCAGTGGCTCTCGGACCTACTGCACGCGTTCAATAAGGGCGATATTGACCGGTTTAACGAGATCGTGGGGCAGAACAGCAAGGAGTTTAACGCGCAGCCGGCGCTGGTGAGCAAGCAGGAGTACGTGAAGGAGAAGGTGGCTCTGCTGGCCTTGATGGTGCTAGTGTTCCAGCGTCCGTCGCATGAGCGCAACATCCCGTTCCATGAGATCGCAGAGGCTACGCGTCTGCCGTTGGAGCAGGTGGAATGGCTCGTGATGCGCGCGCTGTCGTGCAAGCTCATCAAGGGATCCATCGACCAGGTGGACGGCATCGTACGGGTTACGTGGGTGCAGCCACGTGTGCTGGACAACTCGCAGCTGCAGGAGCTCGTGACGCGTCTGGATGGCTGGGAGAAGAAGGTCAACTCAACGTTGCTGTATGTGGAGGAACAGACCCCCGAGCTATTCCAGTAGGCAGCCAGCCACTCTTAACTGCCTTTACAGTTGAATCAACAGCAAAACTAATGTCAAGGGTGGGAAAATGATACGATATACGGCTTGTTTGTGTGTTTTGTACAGGCCGAAGCTCAGATTATCAGTCATACCATCGACACCTCTGTTTGCTGTAGATAATTGGCGACTGTGTGGGCGCTTGGACTGTCATGGGACGTTGAAAGCCTTTTAGTCGTTCCTCAGACTTATCTGACCACCACGGCGTTCGGTACAACTGCGTAGGAATAATTAGTATTCATGAATATGGGCAAAAGAGCAGCTAAAACTGCTGGAACGAACCGGACTTGATCCTTGAACCGCCAATTTGAACGTGCTTCGAGCAGCAGCGTTATCCTTGATTTGCTCGGCGAGTTTCTAACATGACACAGATCAGTTGCTTGATGTGAATGCCAACAATAATTGTGACCTCGTGGTATGTTTCAATGTGATGCTTCCGTTGCCTATCGCGGTCCTCGCAGCTTTTGTCAAGACGCTCCTGCTCCTGTACGATATTTTCTCGTGCAGCCAGCTGCTGTTTGCGTTGTTCTTTAGCAGTGACAAGGTTTCGCTGGATCTGTTCATGATGCGATTTCTTCAACTGCTGCAATGATATTTTCTTTTGTTCAGATTGCAGCTTCAGTGGAAAGGTAAGAAATACATGTAGTTATGTTTCTGTTAATGACTCCATCGTCTAACGAAAACGTACCTCTTCCTGTTGTATCGTCTTGAGTCTGGTTTGGAGCTCCTTTTCTTTTTTTTTTCCAGTCATTTCCAACAAGTCATCCTGTCGGCAAAAGGCCGGAGGTTATTCAATACATCGAGGAACCATCCATGGATCGAATTCTTACTTGAATCAATTTCAACTCGTCATCGTCTACGTGGCCCCGAAAATGCAGCAGGGAAAATTCAAGGAGCGCCTGGCGTTGGGCCTCAAACAACTACATGTGCCACAATACTGAAGTAAAGCAGGTAGTGATGAAATGTAGCCAACAACTGCAAAGCTCTCCCACCTGAATGGCTTCGCGGACTGGCATGGAGTCAAGACGGTCGAAAAAACTTTGCGAAGACGCACCAACGGTAGCACGTCTTCGTGTAATTTCCAGCTGCCGAGCATACTTCTTTCGTGCTGCATCACGCGTATGGTCGACGTCACGGTTCACAACAGCTTCTCGCACTAATGAATCACGAGAGGATTTTATAGGTCTGAAACAATTCAGGAAGTGAAGAAGTTAGTGACCTGCTAAAGGTGATCAAAGTCTGCAGCGTACGTGAAGAAGCCTCGATCACGCTGTTGTGTCAGCGGACGACTACTGTTTGTTTTAGCTTGGAAAGTCTTGCTCACTTTGGTGGTATTTGGTGGTGACATCTCCAGTAGCTCCGTTGTAGCTGCCCCGTATTCAGGTGAAGACAATAAAACAAATGACCGATCTGCACCCACCCGTCGCGTGATTTTCAGCGGAGAAAGCTGTGGCGCTTGCTCAGCAAGTGGCTCTAATGATACATCGAGATTGAGGTCAGCGAACATGGCGCTTTTGATGGAGTTGAGACTTGGTAGCGGCGAAAGACTCCTAGCGCCACATAATACCGGAATCGGAGGTCCGAGATGCCTGTAGAAACGTAGGGTCAGAGTTGTACAACAAACGCCGCAACTGAACCGTGGTTTACCTGTCTGAAGACGCGTACGAGGATACTTTTTCGCGTTCGTGGTTCAAAAGTTGGGTTAACCGCTTGCGGCGGAGATCACCTGGCTTCCTCTTGCTGCCGATTTGCCTCGACACGGGACCCATAGCGTGAAGGCGAGCGTATGGAAGCTGCAAAACCTGTGGACGTCTTGGATCCGATAGGTCTTGTATTTTTAGCTCGTTGTTTCAACAGGTTTACGAGTGAGTTTGGCTTTGTATTGATTTGGAGATTGTTTCTGTTAGCTACGCAGAAAACTCACTGCAGTACAAAGATCTATGGTTTGCATTCCCTTCCGATGAGAAATGCAGGTTAGACTTGATCTCGTCGCGGTTCGCTTCGGTCATCGGGCCAGGGGGAGTAAGGTGCACGTCTGCGTACTCCCCGAACGACTTGAAACTGGTTGCGTGACATCAGTGTTTGGGTGTCCTTGGAAACAAAATGCTACCATCGCTGCGTTCGCGGAGGCGGCTGGGGACGAGTGCATTCGATCTAACTCCTTCGATCAGAGTCCAATCGAATGGGATAACGGGGTATTAGTTGAAAGATTCTTGGTGCGTGGTTGCGTGCATGGCCAAGCTCCCAAGTGGAGGATGAATTCTTGATCATCTGCTCGATCGTTTGCTAGATGCACTGACTTCGATCACCAGTGCTGCGATCAACCAGATACTGAGTCAATAGTCGAAGATGGAGTAGTTTACTGCATCAGTTTGAGTGAGAAGTGAAGCGTCTTCTCAACGCTAGGGGGTGGCTGCATCTTCATGTCAAAAGTTGAATCAACCTCTTGTGGTATGTTCTGGTGCTTGAGAGAAGGAAGAGGAGATCACTGACAAGTTGAAGACCGTCGACTCAAAGTCGACTAGCAGCCGGCGAATCCGACCCCGAGCGAGGGGCGTGAGGGGGACAGCGGCGACATGAAGAACACGGGCATGTGGTGGTCGATAACCGGCTGTGCAGGAGTGGGGGCTTTCATTCTGGCGAGACGAGACGCCAACGTACTGCCGTTGGGCGAAGTGAGTTCGCCGGAAGGGAACGCCGAGTTGTCGCTACCGCAGAAGAAGAGGAACTGCGGACGCTCGTTGGTGGAGCTGTGGCGGCTGCTGCGACGAGCCTCGAAGGCAGCCGAGTTGTTCACCGTCGTCATTTTCTCGAACTGCTCGAGTGTGAGCACGCGGAAGCTGCCGGTCGTGTTAGTAGCCGTAGAGGCTTTGGCCGCAGAATCAGCAGAACGACGGAAGAGGCCGCCGAGGCCGATGGCACGCATGAAGGCTCGCATGATAGTTACTGGGGCTTGCTGGTATTGGTACGTTACTGCGGAACGTTTGATTCGAGTCACGCGAGTCGAATTGGGGAATGACACCAAGCTGGACTTGCGGGGGCATTGCCATCAGGTTCGAGCCTGGAAGCCACCATGGTCGGTGAGCCAGAAAAGCTGCGGAGACCTGATCGCTCGCTTCAACCAAGTGTTACAGCTGGCCAGACGTGTAAAGGACCAGGTTGCACGCCGTTCCAAGTCTCATGTCCCGTTCAAATTTTATTTGCTCACAAAAACAGAGATAATGGGGCTCATGTTTGGACACAACACTCATTCTTATTACTCCAATCCAAGACACATGCCCAGGCGGAACGAGGCATTTCATTCGTGACGGTAAAATCCAGCGTGTTTGCCTGGCGTAGGCTACGCCGTAGCTGCCGTGGCGGTCGCCTGGTATCCAAATAGCGCGCATTTGCATCGACGACCAAGTATTCCAATAATTGGTTTCTCGGCTGCGTGGGGCTCCGATCCGCTGTGTCCCCACTCGGAGCGTTGTGATGGTCAGTTGTGAAATGTTACGGTCATTGCGTGTACTACACGTTCTTCTAACAACTTGACACTGCCAAGTTGGCAGCCATGCTGACGAACCACGCAAGTTGCGACTATCCTCTGTCAAAAGCGCCAATGCTAGAAAATTAGGCGGGTGCAGCAAGAAAAACTCATTCTAAAGGCTGTATTACGCCCCAAACAGGGGCGCTATAGATAATGGGGGACGTGGAGATACACGCATGCTTACATATATCGACGCTGCTCATCTGGAGTAGCGCATACTGTAGTAACCTGTACTGCGTCGCGATGTTCGCTGTTCAGATATTTTGAAGAGGTGCGGGGAGTAGATCGGTGCTGACATTGGAGACTGTAGTGGTGTATCTCTTGGCGAGAAGAAGCACGGCATCTCGTGGTTAATTCGTGGTGACTCAATCGACGCCGCTGGGCTCATGGGTTCCACGTAATTGGAGATCATATCGCTGCGATATCCGTTCGAGTAAAGTCCTCCTGCTGACGTGGGCGTGGGGGGATCGCTGCCGCCGTAGAACAAGAACTGCACCTGCCTCTCATCCTCCTCCTCATACGAGTAATTGGATGGCGAGTCCGAGTTTGATCCCGACCTCGATCCTGAAGAAGACAGTGTCTTCGATTGATGCTCTCTGGTGCCTACCTGACTGCTCGCGAATGGGGGAAGCGACGATGGAGGGCGGGACGGAGTGATGTTGTACTTGACGTCGTGCTCCCAGCGGTTGAACATCTGCGGAGACCTGCGGACACCGGGCGACGTCTTGCGGTAGTAGTCTGGGTCTAGTACATCGCAGCAGCTTGTGCAGTCCTCAAAAGGTCGACACACGAAGTCCCAAACGCTATGGAAGAAATCGGACAGTCCCATTGTTGATCGTCAGAAGTCTCTGTTGCAGTCGTTCCTGTTTCCTGTATAGCGAGCGCGATTCGACCTGTAGTTGCGCTAAAGCGTCTTCCACTGCTAAAGCACTTGATAGATAATGGCGGTGAAGAGGAGGGCTAGTGAATTGATCAGCGCTGGTGGCGAGTACGTCCGTCAACGGCCGCGTCTTTTCTGACTGTGCGAGGAGGGACCTTTGTGTCGCCACCCGATAGAGCACACAGCTCAGAGATATTCCCCCCTCCACACATGCGCTGCATACTGCGGCGCGGCACAGCGCATGCGTGGTCATAAAAGACCCGTTGGAACATCTCGTTTGTCTGAATACTTTTGTGCGAATAGCCGTTGTGTGTACGATTGTAAGAGTGCAGGCTACTTGCACAATTCAAAGTGCTGACTACTTGCATATGGCAGTCACTATGTTGGCAAAAATGCTTGCACCTTGGAGCACTACAGTCACTACAAGAAGTATTGTTGGCTCTCGGTAGCCCGCGCGTGGATTTCAAGCGCTGCTGCTTCGGTGTGTAGTGAAACTAATGGGTGGAGAATGGATATGAGCCGGTTGGCATCGTCGTGTTGGTGTCGCATCTTAACTCAAGCCAAAATTCTTGAGCAGCAGGCTTGGAATATCGCACGATGGGGCCATATGGGAGTCTGACTCAGCAACCACATTTAATGTGGCTTCAACTATACCGTGGTTTGCACTGGTTTACCTAGAAGGCGATACGGCTAGGGGAGCCACAAGAAAGAGCAACAGCGTCAAGGAATCCGCTCGCGAGGCGAAAAGCTGCTTTTGAATAAGACTGTGCGCGTAGCGTCGATGCATCGTGCAGATAGCAGAGAGCATCAACGGACGCTCACAGCAACTCAGAAATGGCAGACAAACCAACAGTGAATCCACAGGCTCGTAAAGTCCTTCGAGAGAGCAAAGCTGGATTATTCCTCTACGCATTTTCATCACTTCGTGTCTCCTCTTACATTAAATTGGCTGGATTCGTGACCATATCAACTACGCGAGCACCCATCCAAAAGCAATCGTGAGGCAAGTCCGTTGGTGTCTGTGGTGTCTGTATTTCCGAAACTTACTCTGCTTTCTCCCCTCTATCGATATGCTAACGCTACTGCTACTTCTTACACCAAAAAATAGTTAAAAATCATCCATCGCCAACCCGTCAGACTTGATCCTTCCCATAAGATTAAAACTCGTACTCTTTCGGGTCCGGCAGGATGCTGCTGCGGCGCATATGCTCCACCAAAGGCGGTGAGAAGAAGAGCGGCATCTTAGCTTGAAGCGACGGACGGATATCATTCTCATGCAGATCATCCAGTTCCGACGGCCTCAGCTCCGGCTGGAACGTGCTGTCGACGTCGCTGCCTCCGAAGAAGAGGAAGGAGACACGTTGAGGTTCCGCTCCCGACTCGTCGCTCGAGTCGGCCATCAGCAGCTCTGACGGGTCGGTGGGCGACTGCTTGGTCTTGTTGAAAGACAAGGGGCTGGCTTTCTTCTCCGTCGTGGGGTGCTCAACTGTAGCTTTCTTCACTTTCTTGGCCGGCGGCTCATCCGGGTGGGGCGAGGAGGCCGCCGACTCGTTCTCCTGGATGGGGGCGGTCTCGGGGGCCGCCACGGCCGCTACTTCGAGCGGCGCTTCTGGGAACGACCCGCGATGCGAGTGAGACCAGCGTGACCAGCGCGATGTGCGGCGTTGCGAGGCCTCACTGTCGCTAGGCTCCATCGCGTCGTCCACGTCGCTGGCTTTGCGCTTAAAGAGGCCGCCGATAGCGCGCATAATGCCGCGGGTCTTGCGTTTGGTGGGCGGTTCTGCAGCCGCGGCGTGGACAGGTCCGGGAGCCGGCTGCTCCTTCGCGGGCGCAGCCTCGGGTGCCGACTGCGGGGGGAAGTTCGGCACCGGCGGGGGCGGCGCACGCGGACGCGCCGGCGCCGGGGACGGAGCGGATTGGGACTCCGTTGCGGGCATCAGAGAAGAGCTCAGCTGTCGCGGGGAACTCGGAGAATGAGGGAGCGCGAGGAAACATGGGTTCGTGTCTGGTTGTATCATTGCAGCTTTTTTGCTGTTTTGCACCGTTTCTGTATGCCGCATGTCGCTTTTGCTCCCGTTCAGGTGTTGATAGAAGCACAACGTGGATTGAAGGGAGATGGTAGTTACTTTGTCGAATAGATGCGGTACAATGAATTGATCAACTACTTCATGAGCGCGAAAGACAGAGCCTTTTGAATATACTGCCATGCGCTGGAATGTTGCAATCTTTCAAGCATAAAACATCAATTCGCGATCTGATTTCGGATCCAAGCGCTCATTGCCAACCTTGTCAAGGGCACTTCGAGCAGTACCCAGCGTCTCGGCGTTCGTTGACGCCGTTGCAAGTTGTTTTCGCGGCACCGAGCATAGAAGATGTGCTTTTCGTCGCCATCGTTGGGCATTCAAACTTTTGAACAAAGCCCCAACGCGAGGTGCCAGCAGAGCTGTCTCGTTATTCCGTCGCTTGGCGTGTGTGGCTTGTGCTGCCTCGGATGCAGGCTAACGATGGGGAATCGCGCTGCCGTCACTTCCGTGCTGTGGCAGGTCGGAACATCAGCCCTTGCAGAAAGTCGGCGATACTTAAACATGGACGCTTGGATTGTACACTGTACGCGAGGCCACGAAATTCGTTTGGTCGATGCTCAAGAAAGCGCAAAGCAGAGCTGTCCAAGGCAACGTTGGACGTACGCAGCGCACCAAATGTTACTAGTACTAGATGGTAGCATGCTTACTGCAGTCTGCAACACTCTGGACAGCACTGCTTTACATTCCGTCGGTCTAGTGTATGCCTAAACAATAATCCACTACACTGTTGTGTCTAGCAAGTCCTCCTGGAAATCTCGTGAACCAAATTGAAGTGCATCTCTACAGTCGTATATCGCCTAGCAACCAATCATCGTTCAGTGTAGCCATTGACTAATTTGCCTCATTGCACTGTAGTAAACCTCATCACCACTACCTTCGGCGGAAGAATGCTTCCTCTAAGCTTAACAATAAAATCGATGTATTTGAATCAGCCTGGTTATCCTCAAAAGCGTGGCACGAATAGCGGTGGCATGTTGGACACCAATGTCGATTTTACGGGGACAGTCGTTGTGAAAGACGGCGTCGCACTGTACCGCGCCAGTCGGGCTTTCGATCGAGCCCGCCGGTGTCTTACATCCAGGCTGTTGTCATCTGGGCAGCCCGTGAAGAACAAGAACTCCATGGGCGCAGTATCCGCCAATTTGTCGTCTACTACAGGCATGCTCTCATCGCTCACCCGGCCCATGGACGATGAACGCATAGCCCAGATCTCTGCCAAGATCTCCTGGTCTGACATGACACTGCAATCGCTCACGGTGGTAGTAGATAGCAAAGCGATTCGGTTGCAGCTGCCACCTCTTTCTCTCACTGACCTGTCGGACTTTTTGGCGAGTTTCTGCATCTTGCGAGCTTCTTTTCGCTCTTGTTTGACCGCACGTTCCAATGCCTTGCGGAGTTTCTTCTGCTCCTTCTTGGCAACCTCGACAGGGCCTTGTGCTCGAAACGAGCGCAAAGAGTTCATCAACCCGCGGTGATCCGGACACGCAGCGCTGCCCTTCACGTAGAATGACGAAGAGATCGATCGATTGCTGCGAATATCGAACTCGACGGACGTGGCCTCCATATATGGTATGTGTACAACACCTTTCACGGTTGAAACTTCCTGTACGCGCCGCGATGATCGGCTCCGCATAATTCGCCGCTGTTCTCTTTCGCCGCGACGGTGGCGTCGTCCGAGCGAGCTAAGGCTAAAGAATCGAGCGAGACTGAAGAGAGGCATTCCCGCCTTCGTCTATGCGGTATCCGGTGATTTTGGTTGTGATCCCGTTGCTCGCACCGAGAAGCTATTTAGCCAATTCCACTAACTGTGTTCACCACCATTGACTTCTGCATTGGCGGCTGTCCATCGGACGTCTCACGGATTCATGGATAGGACACTGAGTTGTGGTCGAGCAGCTCGATGTGTGTTTTTGCAGTCATGCGACGTTTTGTAGGGTTCTCCAGCCGTCTTCTCAAAAAATGTTATCAGATAGGTAATAGCTTAGTTTGCGGGTAGTAGCAGCTCCATATGTGTATCATGGCACGCGAAAAGAATCGCTTTATTTGTGAATTTATAAGCCGCAACCATTCCTATGTTGAAGACACCAACCAATTATAAAGCATGTTCCCTAGTTTGTAGCTTTTCAAGTGATATGAGCGCACCGAACAGCATTCGGCAGGTGATCTTATGCATGTCAGAACCCACATCCGAGCCAGCTGAAAACTCTCACGCTGTTTTCCAGTCGAGTTTGTTCACATGCAACCTTGGCCCAGAACTTGGATAAATGGCTGCATACACTGATCCGACAAGAATCACGAATAGAGTTTATTTCATTTTTAAGCAATCGATCTTCGCGATAAAATGCTACACGCTGAGAGGGTGTTGCAGGTGTTGGTCTGCCAGGAAGTCGTTCAGCAGCTTTGAAACGATCTCGAATCGCCCGCATGGGGTACATCCTGAGCGATATGAAATGTCTTTGGCCGCACGAAGTAGCAGGTTCATGAACATCTCCAGGCGGTGCTCACGGTTGCGCACCAAGTAGTCGTGCAAGCCCGTAGCGATTGTTATGCTGTTGCTTGGAAAGCGCGGTGGAAACACGCTCGAGTGGACGAGCTCCCGTACACGAGAGCAATATGGGCACCACCGCGCGTGGCTCTTGTCTTTGGGAATATTCACCGCTTCGCTGATGCATTCGCGTAGCGTACGGAACGCCGAATAACGATGCTCCACTGAGTAGTCTGGACTCCGGTCATCTGTCGTACACTTGTTCTTCTTCGCGATACCTTTCGGCGTTGATTGCAAGAAGACTTCTAACGCATACGCCGTCACGTGCCCTCCTTCCTTGGCTTTACACATTTTCACATGATGGATGCTGTTCAGCACAACGGCTACCTTGGCACGAGACAATTGGGAAAGCTGCAAGTCTTTGATCAGACTAGAGCCCTCGCTGGTACGCTCAGTGTCCGTATCACTAGTGCTGGTGGAAAAGTCGAAATCGTTGTAGTTATCACGGGGCATGACTTCGTCTTGACGTCTATTTCGACTTGTTTATCACCAAGGTGGTAATTTTTGTTGTGTTTAAAGTCTGACAGCCAGACTCTCTCATCGGCGCCAATCTACGCTATACATGTACTAGACGACTGGAGTCGGGAGTCATCATTGATGATGATGAAAATTCAAGGTTGAACCAGTCGATGTAAGACTAAAATTTAATGTTGACACTTTTGGTGGCGTGGCTCATCGTCGGTAGTGTAGAAGGGATCAGTGAAGGGCAATATTCCATAATGATATTAATGAAGTCTGAACTTGTAGAAAAATGAATAATGCCATTATTTTGCATTATGTTAATGCGTACAGGCATTCTACGATCCAATCGATTCAACTGTGTACACATCCCACAAGTACATGAGCAACATTAGCATCTCCAGCGTTGACGGATATTTGTCACGATGGTCAAATTCAAGCTCAGACAACACGGCCGACATGCCCGGTGACTCACTGGCGGTGAGGACGTGATTGTGTGGTCGCATGATTATGAAGATGATTATGAAGTGCCTTTGCTTACGGGGCAGTTTATGAAGTTGCTTGCTGACGCAGCACAAGTCTCCGGTGCACTAGGAGCCCCCTAGTGCTTTACATGTACCAGGACTAGTTGGTGGTCCTGCTTTGTTTTGCTCATTACTAAATTAGCTTCTTCGACACAATTCGGGTATCGCGATAAAATTTTAGCTTCCGTAGGTCCGAATAAGCAACCTTTACCGACGCGAAGAACGGTTCACACTCGTTGGACGTCGGTAAGTGAGCGCTACATCCTCACAAAGTAAGTTTGAACGGTACAATGAGCACTAGGCAACTGGAAAGTCGTAGAAGGGCGCATACGGAAGCCTTGATTGGTCAAATTCACGAGCACTGTTAAACGAAAAAGCTTTGTTATGAGGCTGTGCTGGAAATTTGGTTTTACATGTTAGGGTGACTCCACCGGTATTTGGATATACTTTAATGTTATTAAATAACTAAACGTATTGTGCTTTGCTAGACTTTTCGGGATTTTCGAGTGTAATTAGTACGACATATCCAGTGCGAATTATCTTTAAATCGTACTGGAGTACGATTTCTTACAATCGTACATCGTCTTACTGGCACCAAGTAGTGCGGTCAAGTATTGCACGTTCGACTTAGCTCATCGAATACGAATAAGCATCGGTTTGACACTTTCTAATAATCCCATTTTCCGCTAAACCGTACTGAAAACACGATTTGAGCAACATTCTTTCAAAGATTCCATGGCATACCGCTAACTACGGACTCTAATTAGTGCACTAATTAGTAGAGCAAACTGGAGGAAAAACACAATAAAATGTTTCCGGACTGAATTCGTGCAGGAGAGCTTCATTCGTACGACCAGAAAGTACGGGTTTTGAGCAGATTTGGTCAGAAGACCGGTTTTTCTTCTAGTGTGGACTCTGACCAAAGATTTCCATTTTGTATAAAAGATGGTGAAAAAACGCAAAGAAAATTGTTGACAAAAAATAAATATTTGAATATTGTAAATGCAATTTATTTTTTCGCCTTATTATTTTTTCCGGATCCCTGCGAAGGATATCAATGATGTGTGTTTGTACGGTGTCGATTCTCGCCAAGTGTAAAGCTACACGCACTATGTGTATCTCCATAGCAAGGCACCCAATTTGCTGCCGCGGGTGCACGCCTGAAGTCGCAAATAAAGTCAATACCAGTAACGAAAAAGGTTCCTCAAACATATCCGCTTCAATCAGTATTTTACTTGCTGGCGGCGAGTGAATCCCATTGCAAAAGACAGTCTAGTTGCCGCATCGCCGGCATTGCTGCAAAATCCATCGCCGCAATATCCAGCCAGCAACACGCATCAATTTATTCGGACATACGGCTGCATTATCGAATTACCTGAAACACGGCATCAAACCGTCATTTGCTTTTACATGCACTGCACCTGGTGCAGTGAACGCTGTCGCTGACGGCCAATCATCAATTATGATCGGATCCACTTCAACGTGAGCTGTGCATCAAAGCCTACAGAACCAACGTGCCCGAATTCTCTTCTTTACCCGCAGCGTGCCCAGCCAGATCTACTCGAGGAAGAACCGCCAGCGAGTTGCTGACGCTGCACAAAGTTTAGTCCAATTCGCAACGTCAACGTCTGGCGAGGAAGTGCGTATCTACATCCATACGGGCCACGGGCTGCTCAGAAAGAAGCGCCTGCAATTTGAGCGAGAGATGAAAATGTCCTGTGTACCAGGTGGAGCACCGATATTCGGAATTCCGCGAGCTGCGGAGGCGCATCATGAAGACCGTTAGAGCGCGAGGAGGCAGATATCACCAGCACTGCTCGTACTGCAGCCGCGTCAAGTTCATCGACTCGTCGACCAGCTTCCCACCTCGCGTGCCGAACCGCGGACTCATGGCAACATGCACAGGCTGGCGCCAGATCTGCACGCACTTCCGCAAGCGACAACTCGAAAGCTTCGTGAACCAGTTGCTCAAGGCAGCAAAAGATCTGTCGTACCGCACAGGAAGAGGGCAGTGCGAGCGGTTCCTCGTGGTCTCACAGATCCTCAGCTCGTTTCTGTCGGCGCCAAGTATGCTGGCAACGGAGAGCGTCTGGTAATCCAATTGTTGGATTCCAATATGCGTTTCTGCTGACGGTTGCCTGTTGCCACGTTACAGCAAGTGATCAACTCTTAAGTAGTCTTATTGGTCTTCGCTGGTATGTCAGGGAGAGATAGGAAAGCAGGTCCATGCTGATTAATATAATGCTGTTCGTCACGCGTCGCGTTCATCATGAATCCATTTGCTCTACAGCGGGTGAAGTTCTTCACATTTTGAAAAGCTTCGCAGTCGATACTGCTCAGACCGCAAAGGTGTGTGCAGATCGATTGTGTCTGTTATCCGCCGCGACAGTCATTGGTTGTTCTAGAACGTTAGGAGTCGATGCACAACAAATGTGGACGCGTCCGAGCCCTTTGAGCAGCGTATGTGCGACGCGCCAGTATCGGTGGTACGAGAGATGCCATGGCGATTTGTACCGCGATGCACTGTATGCGCTCACGACATAGCAGCTCTTGTCGCAAGTAGACGAGCACGAATCATAGAGACCCACGCCCGATCTAGCGACGCCGGTCCTCATGGCATGAGGTCATGTCTGCAATACGTTGGGGGTACGAGTCGTACCTTACGACGGGTTACGCTCGCCCGGCGCTGCACCGTAAAGTTGAACCCATGTCGAAGTTATGGTTCCTTCAAGCTGGAGGACCTGCTGCACTCCACACTGTTGACGGCAGCGAGCTGGTCGGTGACGGTTCGAGTCATACCTTGGTGAGCTACTGTTGTTGCCACCCTCGAGCCTGGAGGGCACATCGCCTAGTAGGCAAAGCCTACCTTTACAGTCACTTTCGGGTGATAGCATCGTTTGAGAGAAAATGGCTTCGCTTTTCATTACGAAAACCGATCTTGAACCGGTATTGCACCTCTAAAAAACTATCAGACCCGATGTGGCAACCATCTTCACCCCATACTCCCACTTCGCCCACTACAGTAAACATTTCTGCGTCTTTTTTCCACCCCTTCAAGATCACCGACAAAATAAATCGCCAGCCAAAAAGGCAGCAGTGATGCTGGAGCCGAGCCACAAACGAACACGCAGCTTCGAGCGAAGGTGTCTGACTCACAAGGATTGACTGCCAACAAATCGAAGAATGGTGCCCACCACGAGCGACTTGGACGAGATGGATGCCGTCACGGACTCGGCGAGCGATCGCTCTAGCCTCGACGCACTGGAACTGGGTGCGCGGCTGTCACAGCTATCCCGCGCCAAGGTGGCCGTGGCGCTCAACAGTGTTCACCACGTGCAGATGTGCACGAGTTACGACCGAGAGGAGCACGTGACGGTGTACGTGCTGGACGTGTTCCTGCAGTCGGCGCCGAGAGGTCTGCCGAGCTGCATCGCGACGACGTCGGCGTCAACAACTCAGCACAGGCACAAGGAGAGCAAGCGCGAACGCAGGCGGCGCGAGCTGCGCGAGAAGGATGAGCTTCGCGCAGACTACCAGGTGGAGCACCGCTACTCGACGTTCCGTGCGCTACGCGAGCGCATCGGCGAAGTTGTGGCGGCGCCCAAGGACAAGTCACATCCGCAGTGGTGTCCGTATTGCACGCGTGTGCGGGAACTCGTGAACTCGGGCGTGTTTCCGTCGCGGTTCCCGAATGGCAGTGTAGCTACCGTCATAGGCTTACACAAGCTGCTCGTGCGCAACCGTGAGGATCGGCTGGAGTCGTTCGTGAACTTGCTGCTACGCGCCGCCAAGGACGTGTCTTATCGCTCCGGGTGCAATCCATGCGGCCGGTTCGAGGTAGTGTCGACGCTACTAAGCGACTTCCTGACGGAGCCGCACCTGCGGACAGCGGGCAGCGCGTGGTGACGGAGACATCCAGCTAGACCAAGGGGTCGGAACGATCCCGGAGAGCCAGCCGACCAGCGAGGAAGCGTGGTTGGCAGCGGCGCAGTAGATTAGACACGGATTTGGTGCATCGGTTGGGTGTAGTGGCGTATAACTTGGCGTAAACGAACGTGCAGCGCGCGCCTGGGTATTCACAGAGTTTTTCACAGAGTTTTTGAGTTGTTCGTTTTGGCGTGTTTGCGGTCGTTGTTGCAGCCGAGTTGAGGATGCACTATTTTTTTGTGCCGTCGGGATCAGCATGGAGTAATCTCGCCAGGTTTCTTCTCACAACCGAAAAGGACGGTGGATCCGCTACAATACATGTACTGACGCACTGGAAATCTAGCATGCCCAATCTGTACTTGCAGGACACAGCACAAAATTGGGCAGTGATGAATTTTATAAAAGTAGAGATGCAAACGTGCAGTATCCCATCATTGTGAGTGAGACGGCGGTAAAACTTTTATGTGAATATCCAGGCGCGCGCTGCACGTTCGTTTACGCCAAGTTATACGCCACTACACCCAACCGATGCACCAAATCCGTGTCTAATCTACTGCGCCGCTGCCAACCACGCTTCCTCGCTGGTCGGCTGGCTCTCCGGGATCGTTCCGACCCCTTGGTCTAGCTGGATGTCTCCGTCACCACGCGCTGCCCGCTGTCCGCAGGTGCGGCTCCGTCAGGAAGTCGCTTAGTAGCGTCGACACTACCTCGAACCGGCCGCATGGATTGCACCCGGAGCGATAAGACACGTCCTTGGCGGCGCGTAGCAGCAAGTTCACGAACGACTCCAGCCGATCCTCACGGTTGCGCACGAGCAGCTTGTGTAAGCCTATGACGGTAGCTACACTGCCATTCGGGAACCGCGACGGAAACACGCCCGAGTTCACGAGTTCCCGCACACGCGTGCAATACGGACACCACTGCGGATGTGACTTGTCCTTGGGCGCCACCACAACTTCGCCGATGCGCTCGCGTAGCGCACGGAACGTCGAGTAGCGGTGCTCCACCTGGTAGTCTGCGCGAAGCTCATCCTTCTCGCGCAGCTCGCGCCGCCTGCGTTCGCGCTTGCTCTCCTTGTGCCTGTGCTGAGTTGTTGACGCCGACGTCGTCGCGATGCAGCTCGGCAGACCTCTCGGCGCCGACTGCAGGAACACGTCCAGCACGTACACCGTCACGTGCTCCTCTCGGTCGTAACTCGTGCACATCTGCACGTGGTGAACACTGTTGAGCGCCACGGCCACCTTGGCGCGGGATAGCTGTGACAGCCGCGCACCCAGCTCCAGTGCGTCGAGGCTAGAGCGATCGCTCGCCGAGTCCGTGACGGCATCCATCTCGTCCAAGTCGCTCGTGGTGGGCACCATTCTTCGATTTGTTGGCAGTCAATCCTTGTGAGTCAGACACCTTCGCTCGAAGCTGCGTGTTCGTTTGTGGCTCGGCTCCAGCCGCACTTGCATCACTGCTGCCTTTTTGGCTGGCGATTTATTTTGTCGGTGATCTTGAAGGGGTGGAAAAAAGACGCAGAAATGTTTACTGTAGTGGGCGAAGTGGGAGTATGGGGTGAAGATGGTTGCCACATCGGGTCTGATAGTTTTTTAGAGGTGCAATACCGGTTCAAGATCGGTTTTCGTAATGAAAAGCGAAGCCATTTTCTCTCAAACGATGCTATCACCCGAAAGTGACTGTAAAGGTAGGCTTTGCCTACTAGGCGATGTGCCCTCCAGGCTCGAGGGTGGCAACAACAGTAGCTCACCAAGGTATGACTCGAACCGTCACCGACCAGCTCGCTGCCGTCAACAGTGTGGAGTGCAGCAGGTCCTCCAGCTTGAAGGAACCATAACTTCGACATGGGTTCAACTTTACGGTGCAGCGCCGGGCGAGCGTAACCCGTCGTAAGGTACGACTCGTACCCCCAACGTATTGCAGACATGACCTCATGCCATGAGGACCGGCGTCGCTAGATCGGGCGTGGGTCTCTATGATTCGTGCTCGTCTACTTGCGACAAGAGCTGCTATGTCGTGAGCGCATACAGTGCATCGCGGTACAAATCGCCATGGCATCTCTCGTACCACCGATACTGGCGCGTCGCACATACGCTGCTCAAAGGGCTCGGACGCGTCCACATTTGTTATGCATCGACTCCTAACGTTCTAGAACAACCAATGACTGTCGCGGCGGATAACAGACACAATCGATCTGCACACACCTTTGCGGTCTGAGCAGTATCGACTGCGAAGCTTTTCAAAATGTGAAGAACTTCACCCGCTGTAGAGCAAATGGATTCGTGATGAACGCGACGCGTGACGAACAGCATTATATTAATCAGCATGGACCTGCTTTCCTATCCCTCCCTGACATACCAGCGAAGACCAATAAGACTACTTAAGAGTTGATCACTTGCTGTAACGTGGCAACAGGCAACCGTCAGCAGAAACGCATATTGGAATCCAACAATTGGATTACCACACGCTCTCCGTTGCCAGCATACTTGGCGCCGACAGAAACGAGCTGAGGATCTGTGAGACCACGAGGAACCGCTCGCACTGCCCTCTTCCTGTGCGGTACGACAGATCTTTTGCTGCCTTGAGCAACTGGTTCACGAAGCTTTCGAGTTGCCGCTTGCGGAAGTGCGTGCAGATCTGGCGCCAGCCTGTGCATGTTGCCATGAGTCCGCGGTTCGGCACGCGAGGTGGGAAGCTGGTCGACGAGTCGATGAACTTGACGCGGCTGCAGTACGAGCAGTGCTGGTGATATCTGCCTCCTCGCGCTCTAACGGTCTCCATGATGCGCCTCCTCAGCTCGCGGAATTCCGAATATCGGTGCTCCACCTGGTACAGGGGGCATTCCATCTCTCGTTCGAGTCGCAGACGCTTCTTTCGCTGGCCTTCGGACTCACCAAGGCCGGGCGGTGGTGGAAGACCCTTTTGCACGAAGCGCAGGTAGACGTTCAAGACGTAGACGGTAGCACCATCCTTGGTCTCGTTGTTGGTGGCACAGATTTTGATGTGGTGGATCTGGTTAAGCTTCATAGAGAACTTGGACATGGCAGAGAGGTGCGAGAGGCGGCCAAGACCACTTGGCCACTGCTCGCCTAGCTCGTCACTGTCTTCAGGCGAGCTGGCCGTGGTGATCTGGCTAGGTATGCTGCTACACCTTTGGAGTTCGGAGACATCGCTGTCGCTGGTAGTTGGCCTGGGTCTCATGTTGGTTGGTTTTACTTTGGCAAAGGAAATTCTGATGTGATTCGCAACTTTCTTCGGGAGTGCAGTCGGTTGTACGCTACAGAAAGGCCCAAGTTGAAGATGGTTAGCCAATGATGTGACGGTATATCGTCGGTATATCGGTGGACAGACGGTTTCATGGGATGACAAGAAGCAGAATTAACGTTCGTTTACACCGAAGCTGAAGGTTGGTTGTTGGCATGAGGTGCTATTGGCAACTCGTGAATCGTTGCGTGTTGGTTAATGAGGGAAGCTCATGTTTGAAAGGAAGTGCAAATCGTTCTAACGGTGCGTCACGGCGGGTGTTCATCACCACAGCGAGTTGATGGCGGTGCATACATGTATCACCTTCGTCTCTCGCACATACCGCGGAAACTTCAAAATGCTGAGCAAAATGAGCGAGTTCATCGACTGCTGATGGAGAAGACCGCACGCGCGTGGCAGAGGACGGACGCCAAGCTGTGATGTGATGAACACCATCAGTAGCGAACTACAGTAACAAGTAATAGTTCACCTGAGACATAGCAAATAATTGAGTGTCATTGAGCTTATGCGGTGGCCAAATGTGGTATGCAAATATTATCTTGCTTCGATAGCAACATCCGATACTTTTGCATCCTCACGCTGTGAGAGGAAGCTGTTCAAAATCTGCGAAACGACCAGGAACCGGCCGCAATGGCTGGTAGCGCTGGTACGGTACGACATATCCTTCGAAGCCTTGAGAAGCTGGTTCATGAAGCGCTCGAGGCGGTGTTTCCGGATCCGCGTCAGCAATTGCCGCCAGCCTGCCGCGAGAGGGCCGCGGTTCGGGACTCGAGGCGGGAAACCCGCGGCAGACTCGATGATGCCAACGCGACTACAGTACGCGCAGAAGCGGAAATGGTCGTGATCATTTACCACATCCGAAATGCTCTTGACCATAGCACGAAAGTCGGAATATCGGTGCTCGACCTGGTAGTCTGGTGTTAGTCCCTTGTACTCCCGCCGTAGGCGGCGACGACGTTGGTCTAGTGTCTCCACAGTGGGCAAACCTTTTTGCGTTGTGCGTAGGAACACATTGACGACATAGATTGTGGCGTCTTCGCTCTCGTAAGTACTGCTGATCTCGACGCTGTAGATCTCGTTGAGCGACATGGCTGACTTGGCAATCGTAGACAGCTGCGAGAGTCGGCGGAAAGAGCTCAGCTCATGCGAAGATTCATCGAGGCTCTCGGAATCAACACTGGCATCGCGTTTGGGTGGAAGGTGTAGGCTCATTATAATGATCGATCAGTGCAACGTGAGTGGTCCAGCGCGGGTTTGCAAATGGCTGTCATTCTCGTTAGTTGAAGCCAACACAAATAAGGAGTTGTATAGATATAGAGACTGGTATAAGAGCATCTTTGTGCTAAGTTTGTTGCTCTTACAAGCTGCATAAGTGTGACTGCTTTTAGTAGAGCAGGCTGTAGAGATGTCATTTGGTGTGTGGGCCACATGATGGGTGCTCGCACTGTCGCATGATTACGATGGCAACGCCCTGTCGCTCTGATCAAGACGTTCTTGACAAGAACACTCAACTCACTTGATCACCTCGACGTATCGAGGAGTGGCTTAATCGCCCTGGGACTAACATAATGACCAGCAGGTTGTCGACATGGAGGTGCCGCGCTGTAGCAGACACCCCGGCAGTGCAGTATCCGCCCTATTGTTCAACGCCACCGACGTGCTTCAAAGACATCGCCGGCTCTCACTTTCCCGTTGGAGTCATCACTTGCGCTTATTCTGATTGTGGCTTTGACTCGACAGGAGTTCGCTTGGCGCATGCCACTTCACAGCCACTCGATACAGTATATAGCCGACTTGCGCTGACCTGCTGCGCTTATGCCACCGAGGAGAAATGGTGACGGCGCCCTCGTCGTAGAATACCCCCTTGTACTTCTCGCTCCTGACAAGTTCATCTTAACCCTTGCTGCATTTTGCCAGTTACCTAAATGTGATGCTTTTTGTGTACTATCAGAACTGATGACTAGTTGGCAAAATTTAGCTAGCAGCAGCTCAGCGCTGTCCAGCCCCCTGCAGTTCGTAAGTGTGGATCGGCAAAGAAATCGTTCAAAATCCCCGACACAGTCGCGTAGCGTTCACACTGACTTGCGCTGTAGCGATACGACACGTCTTTCGCCGCCGTCAGCAGCTCATTGATAAATTTCTCCAAGCCATGCTTCCTCGAATGAATGAGCAGCTGTCGCCAGCCAGTGTAGGTTGCCAGAGCGCCTCCGTTAGGATAGCGCGACGGAAAGTCTCGAGCTGTGACCAGCCACAACACACGACTGCAGTAGGGGCAACATTGCGGATGGTTTTGGTCCACATCGGGCGGAGTGGCGCTTACCACGTCTAGAATTCGTTGTCGAAGCAACCTGAAGGCCGAGTAGCGATGTTCCACTTGGTATTCGGGACGCTCGCTCTGCTTCTCACGCTTCTGGCGCCACGTAAGTTTGTGCCAGCTCTGTACTGAGGTCGAGGGCAAACCCTTTTGTACTCCCATTAGGAAGACGTCCACAACGTAGACGACTACGATGGCACCGTGCTCCTCACGGTTATACGCTTCTCGGATGACCACGTGGCTAATTTGGTTCAGCGAGACGGCAAACTTGGCACTGTTCGAGAGTTTTGAAAGACGTTGGCCCAGGGCTGCATCGAGACTGCGTCGATCTGTGTCGTCGCTGTCGGAGGAATCGCTTCCTTCGCTCTCGGGTCTCATCTTGGTGCTCCACAGCTCTCCTGATAATGGGAGTGAGCCAGGCGGAAGTCGGATTTATGCTCGACTTTTGACCAATACCGACGAGCTTCAATCCAGGTTTACGTAAGAAAAAAAGTATAGGTTTTGCTTTTCGGTCCAAAACCGGTATATTTCGACGATTGGAATAAGCGTAATCAGTTTACTCCGCGAGTGTTGGTCTTGCTTCGAGATCAACACTCACCAGATAAAACATCGCGATGGCGACAAAGCTTTGACAAATATTGTGCTTTTACACTTACAGTGTTTGCAGCTGCAACCGCGTTTGAGCCCGTCTTCTTTGATTCAAGTGTCTACTGCAAGCGATCAACCCAATTTTCTTCATAGAGACGCCGCACAGGCGATGGCTCCATTGCATTCGATTTTGTCTCAAGGCAGTACATGTACGCAACATGAGAATTATGATTATTATTGTAGTCTGAAGTCAAATGCTGACGGTAGTAATCCGTGTCTATCCTGCTGCCGGAGTCAACACTCCCGACCACGACAGTGTTTGCCCGTTTGGCTCCAAAAGGAAGGCTTGTAGTAGCTGCGAGACAGTGACGAAGCGTTGGCACTGTGTGTTCCCGTAGCGATAAGACTCGTCCTTGGCGGCAGTCAGCAGCTCGTTTATAAAATGCTCCAGCTTGTGTCTGCGGCTGTGCGTCAACAAGCGATGCCATCCAGTGTAGGTCGCAACAACTCCTCGGTTGGGGAAGCGCGATGGGAAGCCGCCGAACGTCATTAGCCACAGCACGCGGTTGCAGTACGAGCACCACACTGGGTGCATTTGGTCGTCCTTGACATCCACCACTTCGCATATCTTCTCGCGCAGCGCGCGGAAGTCCGAATAGCGGTGCTGCACTTGACACTCTGGCCTCTCCGCGTCCTGCTCGTGTAGCAGTCGCCGCTTGCGTGCGCGCACACTTTCACTTGAGTTGGAAGAGGGCAGACCCTTCTGCGATCGCTGCAAATATACGTCCACCACGTACATGGTGGCGCCGTCGTGCTCGGGGCTGTCGTACATGCCGCGGATAGCTACACGCTGGATCTGGTTGAGACTCACGGCGAATTTGGTGCTATCTGAGAACTGCGAGAGGCGGCGCCCTAACTCCATGTTCAGACTGTGGCGAGACTCGCCGTCCAGGTCGTCGGATATGGCCATGTGGGTTGATTCCACGTTGTTGCTCTTGTTACAAACTTGTTGGCCAAACGCAAATTCAAATTGTGAGGCGTTGAAGCTGACGCACTTCGCCAAGCGAAAAAAAGGCGATACTGTTTTGAGACCGGTATCGTTAGGCTATCCTGCGACAGCAGCCAATCATAGCGTGGTATAGTTAAACCTGTAGGAGACGCTAGCACACTTTCCAGCATGCGCAACTCCAAGTATTTTGGCAATGGTGCGGACCCGCGACGGCCACCTCGGCGATCCTCAAGTGATGACCATGATAGAGCGCAGCGCTCCGTCTTAACCTCACTACGGTCCCGCAAACGCAAGCAGCGAGAAGTCAGTACAGAGGAAACTACAGCCTCGACCCCGCCACAACCATCTCTAACGTCCATGGAGAAGCAGGTCGTGGGACTGCGAAAGGCGTACCCAGATACGCTGCTGCTGTTCGAATGTGGCTATCGCATGCGCATTTTTGGCAAAGATGCCGAGGTATCTACAGTCATTAGTGATACGAATCTCATGGTTCAAATAAATGTTATTATTTTCTTTTCAGAATGCTGCTGCTGTGCTGGACATTCGAGCTCAGCAGCATAAAAACTTCTTGGAGGCGTCGGTGCCTGTGCATCGGACGCTGTTTCACGCTCGACGCTTGGTTCATGCGGGATTTAAAGTTGGCGTTGTGAAGCAGGTGGACTCGGTCGCTATGAGAGCAGCTAACAAAGCTCCGGGTGCTCAACGCAAACCTCTTGAACGGTAATGATGGCGAAAATCCATTTATTTCTTAAGTAACAGCTAATGAGATGTGGTGGATTGCAGATGCGTGAGCGAAATTTACACTCGAGCTACGATTCCAGAGGTGGAGGACAATGGAGATGATAGCGACGAAGAAGACACAAGAGCGCGGTTTATTGCCTGTGTTGTGGAAGAAACGATACATGCGAAACCTTTCTTTTCGCAGTCAATGCACGAGGTTGATGAAGACACGAAAAGAACCCAGGTGCGTGATACATGTATACTCTGATGTATCGATATGAGTTTGAGCTTGTGGTTAAATAACACACATATAGGCCTTCTCAGAAGATGTTCGTATTGGAGTTTTCATGCACGACGTTCATACAGGAGAGACCAAGTTTGACGAATTCGAAGATGGTGCGAAGAAATAAGCGTTTGCTTCGCCGGTATCGTAGCTGATATGGTTTTGTGGTATTAACTATTCAGATGGAAAACGACAACGCTTACAGCGGACGTTAGAAATGCTTGATCCAGTGGAATTCGTTCTACCATCAGGTCGCCTCAGTGCGTACACTGAGCAAGTACTGGAGAGCTTTGTGGTAACTCAAAGTGACCCAGTTACCTTCTCAAGCGAGACCTCTACTATAACCGATCTGAAACCCTGTATTCGAGTGGAAAGGATACCTAACAAGTATTTCGACTACTCGGTTGCTAAGGAGACTTTCACGCGCGTTTTTCATGAAGCTGAGGCGGAGTACACTAGTGCTGTTGTCTACCCAAGTCTGCCGAAATTGTGCGTATCCTGCTTTGGAGGAATGTGGCAATATCTCTCTTCACTCGACGTTGTGAAGACGCTCATTGCACCCAACTACACCAGCTTATCCAGTCCAACGTCGACGTTTTTGGGACTATTTCACCTTCCAACCGAAGCGCATCGAGATCTCGATCTATTCGTCAACTCGGTAAGGCTACTCTATTCTACACGCTGAATTGTATGAAATTCTAACAAGATTTTTGTTGTTGTTGTAGACTACTAAGCGCGGCGTTGGCTCGCTCTTGTCGATACTAAACCACACTAAAACCAATGGTGGTGCAAGGAAACTCCGTGATTGGATCCATTCTCCATTAGTCGATATACAAGAGATCATGGCACGTCAAAAGACGATCGAGCGTTTGGCGTTCCCACCTGGATCGCTATCAACGGAATCCCTACCGCACCGACTGGCATACGAGGAGCTGACGACGGCCATTTTACCTCGCAGCAAGCATCTGCTGAAATACCTACAGCAAGTTCATTTAGGAAAGGCAACACCCAGTCAAGCCGTCGGTGCGCTTCAGATTCTGAAGGATCTCGAGGGGCATATCAACGGACTCAAAGCAATGTTCTCGTCCGCTACAATTGAAGACCAATCCACTCTGGAAAAGCTTTTAGAGGGCTATCCAGCGCTACAAGCTCGTCTTACGCCTCTTCTTGACGAGGTGGATGTCAAACGTGCAAGGCAAAATGACGTCGAGAATACCATTCAGAGGCTTCTGTGCAGACACCCATCGCAAGCTCGAAAGTATCGAGAGTTGACGCGAGAGCTCGAGACTCTCGCTCGAGAATACGACGCGATGTTGGTGACTTGCAGAAGTATTCTCAAGGACCCGTTGCTAGAGTTCACTACGTTCAGAGGAGGCTCGTTGAGCGACATTCACCACCTGATCGAAGTGAAGCGTACAGATCTGCACGAGGTGCCTCAAACATGGCTGGTAGTGAACTCCACCAAGAAGATCGTCCGATTTCACCCGAGACAGATCATCCAGCTTCACGTACAAGAAGAGTTTGTGAAAGAACAGAAAGAACAACTGGTTCGAGCATTATGGAGACGATTTGTCAATCAGGTGGACGCTCAAGTGTACGTGACTGGAATGGCCTGTGTGGACATTCTAGCGAACCTTGATGCGCTGTGCTCACTCGCTACGGTGGCTCAGAGTTATCCTAACTACACTAAGCCTCAGTTTGTGGATGGTAACAGCATATTGGAGATCATCGATGGACGTCATCCGATTATTGAAATGTTGTTAGACGGATCGTCCTACATCAGCAATTCTGTCCTGCTGTCAAGTAGTCTTGGGTCTTTGATGGTTGTATCGGGTCCCAACATGGGAGGCAAGACCAGTCTGCTTCGCATGTGTGCGCTTGTGGTGATCCTCGCTCAAATTGGGTCTTTTGTTCCCGCGTCAAGTGTGCGGTTATCCGTGTTCGACGGGGTCTACACGCTCATGCATCGCAGCACTATTAATTGTGGTTCGTCATGCTCGTCAGAGCTAACAGCATTGGGTACGATCTCGCGCAATGCTACGAAGAGGTCACTTGTTCTTATCGACGAAATCGGCTTTGGAATGGCAGCTCAGTACGCTGAAGCTGTGGCTGTGGCTCAGATGATGTACCTTAGTAAGACTGTCGGATGCCTTGTAGTGTTTGCCACGCATCTTACTGCAGCGATTCACAAGTTGCAAGCTCTTTTAGGCGATAAATGCCAGACAAAACAATTGGAGTATCACTTCTACGAACAGGACGAGGCAGACGCGAACGTGGAGGTTGAAGACGTGGTGACATTCCATTACGTGTTGAAAGACGGAGTAGCGAGTGACAGCGTCGCTATTGAGACGGCAAGGCGTGCTGGCATCGCGTCTGCTATACTAGAGCGTGCTAAGGAGCTGCAAGGTGACCTATAACATAATAGACTTAGTCACAGTTCAGCACCACGCGGCCTCGCAGCTTGCCGGCGTGCATTCGCTCGAAGACGTCCGGTAGATTTTTCAGCGGTTCGACAGTGTACGAGCTCTTGACTAGACCGTCGGCAGCGAGATCGATGGCCTCGATTGCGTCTTGACGGCTGCCCACGTAGGAGCCGACGATGCGGAATTCCAGCGGGATCAACGGCTCAACAGGAGCCACGACGGCCGTGTCTTTGGGGACACCCACCGCAACCAGAGTGCCGCGAGGACGTAGGAACATGAGCGGGTCCTTGTATGCATCCTTGGAACCAGCAACGACAATAACCGCGTGACCACCGCGGCCACCCGTAGCAGCACGGACCTGTTCGATGACGTTTCCGTCGTTAAAGTCGATAAAGTCCTTGATGCCGTACGATTCAATTAGCTTGCGCTTGTCATCACCAGAGTCGATAGCCACCACCTTGTAGCCCATAGCACGTGCATACTGACAAGCCAAGTGACCCAGACCGCCGCCGGCTCCCGGAATCACCACGTACTCACCCGGCGACCCGCCGATCTGCTTCAGTGCCTTGTACACCGTCATACCGGCGCACAGGATAGGGGCGGCTGATGCCAGATCCAGAGTCTTCGGGATTGGAGTCACGTGGTCTGCGAACGACACGCACCACTGCTGGAACGTGCCGTGACAGGTCAAACCGTGTACGCCGGCCTCACCACAGGTGGTCTCGTAGCCTTTACGACAATCCTCACAGCCGAGACAGGTGTGAGCAAGCCATTTGACTCCCACAGCGTCACCCACTTTGAGCTTCGTCTTGGTGTTCGCACCGACAGCAGCGACGTATCCGACACCTTCGTGGCCGCCGATCATTGGGAACTGCTTGGGCAGAGGAGGACCTTCGCCTTCCCAGACCGACAGATCCGAGTGACACACGCCCGTGTACGCAATACGGACGAGAACCTCACCCGATTTAAGATCCTCCGGCTGTACGACAGGCCAGTCCTCGCGCACCTGGAGCGGCGCGTTGTCCGCCTCATACATGACGGCGGTCTGCGTCTTGGGGATGTCGTAGCTTGTCTGGGACTTCACTGAAAACGATCGAACGGCTTGACGCCCGCAGTTCGCGCATCCGCATTGCACGCCGTGACCTGAAAATACTCCGACAAACGACTTGCTAGCAAATTGGGCAGCGCGTCTGGATGGTTTTGCGAAGCGGGTGACGGCGCGCAGCATTTCGTCTTGCTTGTGCTGCTGATGGCGATTTCGACAATGACGCTCCCCTGCCGGCGGTCACGAACGGGGAGCCAGCAATTGTTGACGTCCGCACTCATCACTACCGCAGGATACCGGCTCGAGTACCAGTGCAGAGTGTGGGGCAGCTCGTGCGTGGCAGCGGGTATGGATCACCGGATTTGCTCCTTCAAGCTTCATGTTGAAGCGAAATAACGCGAGGATAACGCGATGCTCGAGTTTGCCAGCAGTTATCTCCCATGTGTTGAAGCGTTCTTCAACAGCGCTTCAAGCATTTGCCATCCAGCGGCTCCGCGAGTTCAAGTGCGATGCTGCAGTGTAGTGCAGAGGCTGCCGTATCGGCTAGCAAAGCAACAGCTTTAAATGTATCCACTCTTCAACTAGTAAAAGCGACTTTTATCAAAACGTGACGACTCTCCTACTTCTCCACGCAGAGGCTTCTGGCTACGCCCACAAACACTAACATACTCAATCACTCGCAGTCCAGCACAGTGCGGCCGAACAGCGTGCCGGCTTTCATCCGCTTGAACACGTCGGGCAGGTTCGTGAGCGGCTCGACGTTATAGAACGTCTCCACCGCTCCGTCGGCAGCGATGTTCACCGTTTCGATGGAGTCCTGACGGTTGCCCACGTTGGTACCAATGATGCGGTGCGCGAAGGCCACGGTCGGTTCAATCGGCACCGGCAGCAAGCCACCTTTGGGTACGCCCACCATCAGCACGGTGCCATGCGGACGAATGTACTGCAGTGCATCCTGGTACGAAGACTCAGTGTCGGCCACCACACAAGCGCAATGAGCTCCGCGTCCCGTGATCGCCTTAACCTGTCCGACCACGTCGCCGTCCTTGAAGTCGATGAAATGCTTAACACCGTAGCCCTCCAGAAGCTTACGCTTGTCGTCGCCCGAATCGATAGCAATGACTTTATAACCCATCGATCGAGCGTACTGGCAAGCCAGATGACCCAAGCCTCCACCGGCGCCGGGGATCACGACGTACTCCCCTGGAGCACCTCCAATCTCCTTAAGCGCTGAGTACACCGTCACACCGGCACACAGTAGCGGCGCAGCGGCTGCCATGTCATAGCCCTTTGGGATCGGCGTGACGTGGTCTGCGTAGGAGACGCACCACTGCTGGAATGAGCCGTCGATCGTATATCCGTGCATGATGACGCTCTCGCACGTGGTCTCGTGGCCCTTACGGCAATCTTCGCAGCCGAGACACGAGTGCGCCAGCCACTTGACGCCCACGGGGTCACCGACCTTGAGATTTGTCTTGGTGTTCTCGGCGATAGCTGCGACGTAGCCCGTGCCTTCGTGGCCGCCGACCAGCGGCATCTTCTTGCCAACAGGAGCACCTCCACCCTCCCAGATGATCACGTCCGAGTGACACACGCCGCTGTAGGCCATGCGCACCAGGATTTCGCCGGCTTGAAGGTCTTCCGGCTGCACCACCGGCCAGTCCGTGCGGACTTGAAGCGGAGCTCCTTCAGACTCATACATAATGGCCGTCTGCGTCTTGGGGATGTCGTAGTGCGGCTGCGATTGCACCGAGAAGTGGCGCCATTGATTCCTAGCGCACGAGCCGCAACGACACTGCAGGCCGTGGCAGGATGCGGATCCGACGAAGGACTTGGCCGCGACTTGCGTCACACGTCGGGACGGTTGAGCGAGACGGGAGACAACACGAAGCATGGCAATCAACACTCACACCTTAGCACTGGACTGGCAGATTGCAGAGTGAGATCGGAGAGGATTGGCCAGGTAAGTGATCCATGCTGGACCTCGCTGCCAGCGTCGAGAGAATCGACACGCGGGAAGTCACGCCAGACGAGGCCCTCGTCAGTGAGGTTCACTTCGCTGTGTTTCCTGCGCGAGAGCTTTCATCTTGCATGGTGACCGACGAGCTTCAACTTGGCGAATACAGATTGCCAGTATATTTTGCGTGGCTCTAACACGCCTCTTCCTTGGTTCATCCACAAGCACGTGATGTTCAAAGTTGCCCAACAGACCACAATGGGCCCTCGAGCTCTTCGCGCACGTTCCAACATCGTGCACAAGTAGTAAATATCCTCATTGTTCGCTTGAGGTGTACACGTCGAAAGAGTTAGAATGGATCACCCTCGGAAGAGTATTTTAAAAAAACTAACGACGAGTGATTTTCATTTGACATCTTCTGCGCAACTATATCTTCTCTAAACTCAACACTTACTCGCAGTCCAGCACAACGCGACTGCGGAGCTGGCCGGCTTTCATACGCTCGAACACGTCCGGCAGGTTCTTGAGCGGCTCCACTGTAAACGTAGTCTTGACGTGGCCCTCAACCACCATGTCCAGGGCCTCGATGGCGTCTTGGCGGCTGGCGACGTACGAGCCGATGATGCGGAACTCGAACGGGATGATCATACTAACGGGAGCAATGATAGCGGCGCCCGTGGGGACACCGACAGCAACAAGCGTGCCGTGCGGACGCAGGAACATCAGAGCATCCTTGTAAGCGGCGGTCGAGTCGGCCACGACGATAACAGCGTGACCACCGCGGCCACCTGTAGCAACGCGGACCTTCTCGATCACATCGCCCTCCTTGAAGTCGATGAAGCTCTTGATGCCGTACGACTCGATCAACTTGCGCTTGTCGTCACCCGTGTCGATAGCCACCACCTTGTAGCCCATGGCGCGGGCGTACTGGCACGCCAAGTGGCCCAGACCGCCGCCGGCTCCCGGAATCACCACGTACTCACCCGGCGAGCCGCCGATCTGCTTTAGTGCCTTGTACACCGTCATACCGGCACACAAGATCGGCGCAGCAGCAGCCAGGTCCAGACCCGATGGGATCGGAGTCACGTGGTCGGCGAACGACACGCACCACTGCTGGAATGAACCATGGCAAGTCAGGCCGTGCACGCCAGCTGAAGCGCAGGTTGTCTCGTGACCCTTACGGCAGTCCTCACAGCCCAGACAGGTGTGTGCAAGCCACTTGACACCGACAGCGTCGCCGATCTTGAGGTTGGTGCGCGTGTGCTCACCAATAGCAGCGATGTAGCCGGTACCTTCGTGGCCAGCGACCATGGGGAACGGTTTGGGGAGCGGAGGACCCTCGCCTTCCCAGACCGACAGGTCTGAGTGGCATACACCCGTGTAAGCGATGCGGATGAGAACTTCACCCGGCTTTAGATCCTGGGGTTGGACAACCGGCCAGCCCTCGCGCACCTGGAGTGGCGCGTTGTTAGCCTCGTACATGACGGCGGTCTGCGTCTTTGGGACGGTGTAGCTGTCCTGCGGCTTCATGATGGTTGCTTCGACTGTGTGTGGGGGAGCTGGCGAATTCACGACTGAATAGGGATCCGTTACACGGTCCGTGACCAACGAATGGCGCTGCACCGCATGAGCGAGTCTAAAAGAGACGTTCGGGTGTTGCCCACGTCGATCGCTTCGACAAGTGCGTGGCGTGACGCCATTGACCGTCAGGAGTCGAGGCTGGGCGCTGCGTGACGTACTGCGGTAGTGCGTCCATGCCTGGATAGGATCTGCCGATGGGCTGAAGTACCGCGCAAGGAAGGGGTCTGACTCAGACCCCTTCCTGAAGTCAGAGTCTGACTCCAGGTCAAGGCTTGAGTCAAGCTGACAGGAACCTCAGATGGTTCCTACTAGTAGTTCACTAATTCAGTCCACAAAGCGGCTTGTTTTCAAGGCAAAAGAAGCCGAAGTTTTGCAAGTCGTGCTGTTGAATATGAATATTCATATTCTCTTCATCTGCGAGATACTCGTCGTGCACCCAAAACGCTTCCGTTCCTGTTGGTGGTTGTCAGTGGGTTTGAAAAACCGGTACATGTTGACACCGCTGAGCCGAGCCAATTGGCATACATATCATCACAGCACAGGCGACGATGGAAGCCTCAAACGAGAGGAGTCTTCTCATACGCACGTCCTCAACAGGAAGGGAGCTTTCGTTTTCAAATTCATTTTCTCACTATGATTGTCGTGAGGCTCACGCACGAGAATAAGTGGTCGACAAAGGAATTCGAGCAACTCTGGATTGCCTTGACGCTAGAAGCTCGGTGAGTGATTAGAATTTTGAAAACGGACGAAGCCGACAGGTTGCAGGCAACTTTGCTGTTACATGTATTATTTATCGCCAGCTCATACCGGTTAATCAACGGTATTCCCGACGTGAGAGCACAGTGCGGATGGAAGGAAGATGACGTAAAGGCAACAGAATAGTCAACAAGGTACAGTAGATGTCCCAACATGTCTGCAGCTCTCTCTTGCAATACAGAGCTCGGAATCGCTAGCAAAGCATCGACACCGATACCCGATATCAGCTTGATATTAGAACCACACCGGCTTGATACTTAGCCCCTCGAGTTCTGAATCGGATTGCAGTTGGGTCCATATACCTGATCAAACCGGTATTCTGAAAAAAGAACCCACACAATAATCGCGATATGAAGATATTGGTAATCACAGATCCTTCTTATAACGTTACAGTACTCAATCAGCTTTGCATTCAAACGCAAAAATACATATTTTGTTGTGTTTGAAGTTTATGTTTTATAGGAGGTATCATAAAGATGAGACATTGAATGATTACGCCTCAATGCCGGTATCAGGCAAGTTCCGTTCCATCAGCACAGATCACTTCAGTTTCAGCCAGCGGAGATCAAGGTGAAGTTTGCAATGGCGAAGCTTGGCGAGGAGGACGAAGGCGAGCTGGATGTGACAGCGTTGAGAGCCGCCTTGGGGCCTGCCGCAGCAACTTCGAGCACCAGCAAGGACGAAAAAGTCACAACTACGACAGCGTCAACGACCGCGAAGCTGTTGACTCCGTTGGCGTCGGAGATTCTGATGCTGCGCGAACTGGAGCTGGCGCCCGTGATGATTTACCCAGAGCAAGTGTCACGTGCCACGGAGATCCGTCTGTTCCTTTCGCGCATTGAGTTCATCGGCATCCACGAGGTGATCGAGCGCGAGGAGGGGGCCATTTACTTCGTGTTGGACGTGTACCGATACCGCCAGCAAAAGGGACTGCCGTCGACACGCAGTAGCCGCCGCAAGCTATCGGCTGGACAGCTGGACCCGCACAAGTGGTTGGCAGACCGCGAACCGGAGGACAGGGGCCCGGACTACCAGATTGAGCAGCGATATTCGAGCTTCGCAAGACTCCGCTCGAACGTGGCGCACATTGCGCGCAAACACCACCCCAAGCGTAAGACATGCGCGTATTGCAGTAGCCTGCTGGATTTCCTGCATGTGACGCCGTGCAAACCTAGTCTCAAGGTCAAGTTCACGACCACCACCGAGGAGCGGAAGTATATTCTGAGCTCCTTTATCAACGAGTTGGTCTACATGGCACGCGAGGGCTACACGTGCTGCCCGAGGTCTCTGCGTGGCTACCACATTATCCCGGCCCTGGTCAAGCGCTTCTTGTCGGAACAGACTGGCGAGTCGTTCTTCAGCTGAGAACGGGACGATGGAATGATAGGCAAGCTTTGCAGTCGAGTGGCACGAGGGTGTGGATTATAAAGGAGCCTCCTACAGGTTTTGATATTTAACAGACAAACATTGTGCGCATTATTTGATGGTCATCTAGCCTGGGAATTTATTTCTTCCTTAGCTTTGGTGCACTGATCATCTTGCCAGGCACGCCATTTTTCGCACCCACGTAACAGCATCACGTCCGTTATGTGGTCCACACTTTTAATGGGAAGGATAGAAATGCGTTTCTAATGGATTTTGCACCCAATTTTGGGCAAATTACAGATATCGAGACGGCGGTATGCATATCAGCATACCGCCGTCTGATTGGCTACAGACCGGCTACCGACTCGAAGCTCTTGACGTTTCCATGTGCACTGATAGATTTCACTGATCGGACCGATGGCCATCCCTGGCGCCGACGGTAGCCGCAAGCGCGCGGCACCACGCTCCCCGCGCAATAACAGCTACGGCACTGGCGTATTCTGCGAGTCCAAGCGTCCAAGCGACGAAAACGCGGCGGCTGAAGACCCAGAGGAGGAAGCCAAGGACAGCGACGTGTTCCTTCGGAGAGGAGCGCGCCAGCTCCAAACTCAAACGCTACGCTTGCGTCGCAACGTGGCTTGCACCTTTGTGGTGGGCGTGGGTATCATCATACTACTGCTCGTGTCCTACGTACACAAGGAGCGAAACCAGAGTCTGCGTACGGCTACGGGGCTTGCTTCCCCTCGTCTGGAGCTGCTGAACCAGGTGCTGGAGCAACTTCCGGAGCTACCGACTCTCGAGACGAGAGCGTCAGTCAATGGAGAGCTCAACACGACCATCACTGTAGCTGAGAAGCTCGTGGATAACGGGCCTATCGCTTTCTACACACGCGCGTACGAGGACAGCGTTCCTGGTCCGATGCTGGTCTTGAAACCAGGCGACGTATTGAACATCCACCTGGTCAACAACTTAGCACCTAACGTGGCTGGAGAGTGGACACCCAACACAATGCACGAGCCCAACAACACTAATCTTCACTTCCACGGGATGCACGTGGACCCCACAGGAACCGAAGACAACGTGTTCCGAATTGTGGCCCCTGGGGAGAGCGCAGACACCCACCTGCACGTGCCATTGAACCATCCGAGAGGTCTATTCCACTACCACCCGCACTTCCACGGCTCTGTATTCCTGCAAATGGGCGGAGGGATGGTGGGCCCTATTGTCGTGGAAGATGACCCGACGACTGTGCCGGCAGAGTACGCGGCTATTAAGCAGCGACATGTTCTGGTACTTCAGGAATTCAAGTTCACTGGAGGCATAATGACGTCGCTGGTGGAAGCGTCCAAGGCGTCGCGCAGTACACTGGACATGCAGCTCATGTACACGGGCAAAGCCAAGCTGGACGCACAGGTGCGCAAGCTCTACCCGGACGTACAGGAGACTGAGCGTCCCATTAGAAATGCCAAGTTATCCAAGGAACTACTGCAAGAAATGGACTCGTCCGAGGAGAAACCTCAGATCCCGCCTATCGCCCAGTATTTCTCCGTCAATGGAGAGTATATGCCGAAGATCCAAGTGCGTCCGCACGAAAACGTCCTACTCCGAATATTACATGCTGGCGGTGTCGCCTCATTAGAAGTGCAGGTGCCCGGCTGCTCCATTATGTTGGCTGCCAGTGACGGTCTTTACATGCCGAAGCCACGCCCAATGAAGACGGTGATCCTCTTGCCTGGTGCTCGAGTTGACGTCGTTTTAAACTGCGAGCCTTCCGCAGAGAACGGCCCTGAGATGCTACGCCCGATTCAATCTGTCAAGGACCCAAAACTGCACGGATTTATGGGCAACCACTCGGATCTTTACTCGGGTGTCTTGGCTTTCATTCACGTTCAAGGCGAGTCACTAGATGAGCCCGTTATCACAGCTGTGCCTCCTCCCTCAGAGCTCTATGGACCTTCCACAAGTCTACTTGACCTGTCAGCGGAAGACCGTGCCGCGATGGATCCGCTCCCGTTTGAGTTCGAGTTTACAATGGGAGACCCGGAGATGAAGGACGGATTCTACTACAAACCGTACTACATCAACCACGCACTATTCGACGGCAGTAGCATCCGAACGATGCCCCTCGGTCGGGTACAGGAGTGGGTCATCATTAACAAAAGAGACGAGAGCGGCGAAGTGACACTCAAGAACCACCCGTTCCACTTGCACACGAACGCTTTCCAGATTGTGGACATGAGTCACGGCCACGGCGTCGACTACGAGATCGGCGACTGGCGCGACGTCATCTCCGTCCCCACTCCCGGTAACGTGACCATCCGGTTCCGACCGGAAGACTATACCGGTATTGTGGCGGCACACTGTCATATTCTCGGTCACTCTGACGCTGGTATGATCGCTGGTGTGGAAATGATATCTGGGGACTAGAAAAAATCATAAGGTATGCAATTGAAATGTTAAGAAAAAAAAAAGTTTTGCACTGTCATCGTTCTCTACGCTACTGTGCGTTGAGTTCGTCTTGGATCTCGTCCACAGTCTTGCCCTTCGTCTCTGGCACGTATTTGAATGAAAATACAAGCGCCAAGCCCAGTAGAAAGGCAAATGGAACGAAGATGTAGTCGCCCAGAGCTCCCTGCATAGTCGGGAAGAAGATACCAATGATGAATAATCCCAACCAGTTGACCATCGTGGCGATCGAAGTAGCCGTTGTACGCGACTTGGCAGGGAACATCTCGGCCGCAATCAGCCATGGGATTGGACCTAGTCCGATCTCAAAGAACCACACGAAACTCATGACGCCGCCCACGCTGAAGAGACTTCCGAATGGCAGTAAATCCAGCAGCCCGACAGTCAAAATTCCACTCGACACGAGCATTCCCATGGTAGACCACAATAACAGTGGACGGCGTCCAGCCGAGTCCATTAGCATAAGCGCAACAACCGTCGCCAATACATTTACAATGTAAACCAGCGTGATCCCAACCAGTGGGTTCTCCAGCCCAGCATTCTGGAAGAACGAGCTCGCGTAGAACATGACAGCGTTGATACCGCTCAACTGCTGAGCGCACTGCAGCACCACAGCGACCAGAAGAGGCAAACGGATACTCTTATCACGTAAAACTTCTCCCACGCCCTGGACATCGCCAGATTCGCTGAAACTGGCAGCAGAAATACTGTCGATCTCATCGAACACGTCGTCAGTCTGACGCAGACGACGCAAAGTGTGCTCAGCTTCTTTTTCTTCGCCATTGTTCAACAACCAACGTGGACTTTCAATCAGTAGTGGGGTCAATAGAATTTGAAAGACTCCAAGGATCCCAGCGAACCCAAACATGAGGCGCCATCCCGGGTGTGTGAGGCTTTGACTCTCTCCAGCAAAGCCGAAAGCCAGGATATCTGTGGCCAAAATACCAATCACCATTGCCAATTGGTACGTTGTTCCAAGGGCTCCACGGAGATTGGGTGGCGCCAGTTCGCCGAGATACAGCGGGACCACAACTGTCGCTGTGCCCGACGCGATTCCAACGAGGAATCGACCGATAATCAGCATGTACATGTTGATTGCAAAAGCCATGACAACGCCGGATACGAGGAAGAGGCAGGAGTTGGCGAGCATCGTCCTCTTGCGACCGAGTTGGCCGCTCAATTGGCCTCCAGCGAGGGAGCCGATAGGTCCGCCGACTGCGAAACTTGAGACACACAGAGCCCACAGCATGTCCGAGTGGCCAGGAAACACCACGGCGGGGTTCATTGCGCCCGTCACAGCCGTGTTGTAGCCATACTGGAAGGCGCTAACGACGGCCACCATGCAGGACAACAGCAACGGATACGTGTACCCAGGCTCCACTTCCTCCTCAAGCAACGGCTTCTGGTCCCCATGCTGGTTAACAATATGAAAAAGGTTAGTTATAGTAATTTTTTTTACTAAGGATAAAGTGTATCGCACCTTCTTGATAAGTCGAGATAGATTGGCCCAGGAGCTGCGTGGACGCAGCTGTGGGAACTCTCGTTCGCTACGGAAAGACCGGCGACGCATGCCCGGTAGTACGCGGAAGGGAAGTTCCTGGTACAGACGCTTTTGCTCTTCAACGTAGTACTTGAGGTCGTGCACAGTGCTGGCTCGGTCTTTGAGACCATCGGCCTTCTTCAGGTTCTCCCAGCTGCCCTTGGACCCCAGCTCCAGGGCGCTAACCGACGCGGCGGAAGTCAACCCCGGCATATTGCGGATTTGGTCGGAAGATCTTTTGACGAGATTCGAGCAAAATCTGAAGTGGGAGGAATCAAACACAGTGAAGTCCATAGAGAGCAGCCAGTATCTTAAGATTGTCACTTCAACTTCACACGTCGCAAATTTTGCTGTGAAACGTCGCGGAGCCTTTCGATACGAGCCGCTAGAAATTTGAGGGCGTCATTGTTGATGGAATAGGACTGGTTTAACATGTTATAGGCCAACTATAGGCAAATGTCGGTCGGATTGCATCGTCATAGTGGGCATAGATCCGATATGCTCCTTGGATCTTAAAAAGCCGTATCTGAGTTGTTCATTGTGCGGGTCAAAACTTCGCACTTGATCGTTAGATGGCAACACAACTAATTCCATAACCTCGATACAGAAGAATGTGTTCTACATGCGATTGAATAGGGCGTTACTACGAGTAGATGTTTCACCGTCCGGAGAAGGCGCTGTCGGACGTCGAGTCTGCGGGTGGGAGTGAAAATTGCAAGTTGTAGACGTCGTGGAGCACTCGTGAACTTGATCCGCTAAACTGCCTGGATAAGCTTCGCTGTAGGGTTGGCTGCCGTCCGACACTATCATCTGCAAATGGTGGCACTCCCGGTGCTCGTCCTAGTGGAGTGCTTACGTTCACGTAGACAAAATCACTTGGACCAGGTTCTGGCGCTAGGCTGGACTGGGCAAGAAGCGGCAAATGGCGGCGGTTCGATCGTGTGCCATCTTGTCGCTCCAAATCGTCAAAAGAGGTCATCGTCCGCTGAAGACTAGGATGGAAACCATCTTCAATACAATGCTCTTGCTGGATCAGCGTCACAAGCTGCACCAATTGAGCATACTCGACGCTAGTTCCTCGCAGCTCAAACAGCAGCTTTACGACACTATTAAGCCTGAACCTCGTCAACTGGAACCCGACCGAGGCCAGTACTGTGCGTAGCTTGTCAACATCGATAAACCCGGTCCTATGTAGATCGTGCGACTGTAGTGACTTGTCCAAGTCTGCGATCGAGTGTCCACTTCCCTTCAAACTTTGAAGCAGCGAAGTCGCGAACTCGGATCGCAGCTCCACGATCTCACTGAAGTGACCCACGACTTCTCCTAGAGTGCTGGCATCAATGCGAAGGATACTAGAGATCAGCACAAAGTCTCGGAAAATCGTCTTGATGAAGAACAGCCCGTTGAGGATAAATGGAACCGGGATCAAGACCACCGGTACGATGCCAACCTGGTCGTAGATCTCGTCAAAACTGTACACTGCGCCCATGACTAGTAGAGCAACGAAGAACCCATTCAAGATCGTCAGGAACATGACCACGACATGCCACGCTTTCCTCGAATAAAAGGGCAGACGAATCTCCGGCGTTCCAGAGACCACGCCATCTTGTCGAGGTGCGGAGCGCTTTTTGCAGCACATGACGCGAAAGACGTTCCGAAAGAACGTAGCAACGAGCTGAAATCCTTCGTCTCCCATGAGTAAACCTCGTCGTTGCGCCTTGCGTTCGTGCTCCATTTCTTCATGTTGAGCCTGGATTCGGTTCATCATGTCTAACGCGCTCTCTGCAGCTTCATTGTGCCACGCATTGGCCTCTTCGTCAGCGACGGTATTGAGACTGTCCGCCAGGGCACGTTTGTCCTTATTGTACCCGGCAATGGCCAACAACCGATGCACGCAGAAACGGAAGTAGAGCATCACTAGGATGTGAAACAGCACCAAAACCCAAGCAAACGCCATGAGCGTTTCAATGAGTTCGTAGCGCACCTCCACGTCATAGTCTTCGAGGATTTGGACGACGGCGGAGAACGCCCATGCCATTCCGAGCAGTAACAGCCACATTGATGGCTCGACTTCTATCATGTGCACAATGTTGTTCGCCTGTGCACGTCGAAGATACTTGGAAAAGGGGAAGAGCTGGGGGAGACCGAATCGACGAAGGAAGAGATGCCGCAGTAGTCGGTGCTTCACGACGTCCTTCTTGAACAAATTCTCCTTTGATGGTTTATCTAAACCGTCGACTAAGTCTTGGGTTGTGATGAGCTCAGCTCGATCCGTTCGCTTGTTGTAGCCACGCAAAAGTAGCAACACGTTGATAGCTTGCAGGACGAGAGTGATCGCCAGGATGAAGATGATGAGGTCAGACACTTGGAGCGCCAACATGATGCCGCTGTAGCCGTCGATACCTCCCACTTCGGTCAGTATTTTGATGATGAAGCTGATTAGTCCCAGGATCATCAGCTCACGATACACTTTTTTAAGCATGTGCTGGTACTTGTCATTGTGCGCCAGTA
>NW_008649046.1:202346-250985 GCF_000247585.1 Phytophthora nicotianae INRA-310
AAAAAAACGCCGAGAGCGTACCAGTGTGTATTTAGATGTTTTGCTTCGGTAAACCAGGGTGATAAATTACCTCTCTTGCAATTGAAATAAGTGTATTTACTACAGAGATGGCAAATATCCAGTATACTTAGATAATTATTTCATACATACATATTCTACTGTTTAAAACCGGTTATCCCGTCTATTCGATATAGCTTTTTACTTTTTATTATATTATTATTCCCACAACTGAATTCTTTCTAACTGTAAAAACCGGTCAGGCCAATAAAGCTATTTTGAAAATTATTAAGATATTCTAGAACGAGAATTTTTTCCAACAAAAAAACTTATTATGACAATGCCGCGCTACTACTGAACAGAGTGAGCGCCGTTTGTCATTGATTCGAGCGGCGGAAGCGAGGATCGCAAGTTGTACACGCCATGGAGCACTCGTGAACTTGATGGGGCAAATTGCCTTGAGGCGCTACGCTGAAGGAGCGATTGCCGGCCGATACTCTCATCTAAACGAATCGGTCCTCCAGACTGATTTCGTGGTCGTTCAAAGGGCGGGGTCGTAGCACTTGTAAAGACAAAATCGCTTTGTCCGAGTTCCAGTGGGAGGCTGGATTGGGCAAGAAGTGGCAACTGATGGCGTCGATCCGTAGCGTCCAATGGCTGCAGACTAGGACGCTGACCTCCGAAACTATCTTCAACGCAATACTCCTGTTGAATCAGAGTCACTAGCTGAACCAATTGCGCATACTCGACGCTAGTTCCTTGGAGCTCGAACAGGAGCTTCACGACACTGTTAAGTCGGAATCGAGCTAAGTGGAACCCGAATGAGGCCAACACCGTGCGTAGCTTGTCAACATCAATGAATCCGGTCTTTTGTAGATCGTGCGATTGCAGTGCTTTATCCAAGTCTGCGATCGAGTGGCCACGCCCCTTTAGACACTGAAGCAGCGAAGTCGCAAACTCCGATCTTAATTCTACTGTCTCACTGAAGTGGCCCACGACTTCTCCAAGCGTGCTAGCATCAATGTAAAGGATGCTGCAGATCAGCACGAAGTCTCGGAATATGGTCTTGAGAAAGAACAGTCCGTTGAGGACTAACGGGACCGGGATTAGAATGACTGGGAAAATGCCAACTTGGTCGTAGATCTCGTCGAAGCAGTACACTGCACCCATTACCAATAGGGCAACGAAGAACCCGTTCAGGATCGTCATGAACATGACCACGACATGCCATGCTTTTCTTGAAAACAAGGGCAAGTGAATGTCCGGAGCCCCAGGCATCACTCCCGTTTGTCTCGGTACTGAGCGTTGCTTGTTTAAAATACGCGAAGTATTCCGGAAGCAAGTAGCAACGAGTTGAAATCCTACGTCGTCCTTAAGTAGGCCTCGTCGCTGTGCTTTCCGTTCGTGCTCCACTTCTTCGTGTTGTTCGTGTATTCGGATCATCGCGTCTAGCGCACTCTCTGCAGCTTCATTTTGCCAGGCATTAGCCTCTTCATTGGCAATTTTACTGAGGTTTACAGCTAGAACGGATTTGTCTTTGCTGAGGCCAGCAATGGATAACAACCGACGCACGCAGAAGCCGAAGTAGAGCATCACTAGGATGTGAAAAAGCACCAAAACCCAAGCAAACGCCATGAGCGTTTCAATGAGTTCGTAGCGCATTTCCACCTCAAAGTCTTCGAGAATTTGTTCGACGGCAGAAAACGCCCATGCCATCCCCAATAGTAGCAGCCACATCGACGGCTCGACTTCAATCATGTGCACAATGTTGTTCGCCTGCGCACGTCGAAGATACTTGGAAAAAGTAAAGAGCTGCGGAAGACCAAATCGACGTAGGAACAAGTTTCGCAGTAGTCGATGCTTCACGACGTCCTCTTTTAACAAATTGTCTTTAGGAGTTTTTCCACCTGCTTCCGACGAATTCAAGGCATCGACCAAATCTTGGGTTGTGATGAGCTCAGCTCGATCCGATCTCTTGTTGTAGCCACGCAGAAGTAGCAACACGTTGATGGCTTGAAGGACGAGTGTGACCGCCAGGATGAAGATGGTCAGGTCAGCCACTTGGAACGCCAGCATAGTGCCGCTGTAGCCGTCGATACCTCCCACTTCGGTTAGCAACTTGATGATGAAGCTGAGCAAACCCAGGATCATCAACTCTCGATACACCTTTTTAAGCATGTGCTGATACTTGTCGTTGTGGGCCAGTACATGGTGTTCTAAGTGGTGCAATGCAGCCTCGAATATCAGTAAACATATAGCCAACGCGTTCAAAACCACCACGACTTGGTACAACGCGACGTCTTCGCCAACGTGGAAAACAGATCCGCCCGCCATCTTAATCACCAGGTTGCAAAAGCGAAAGTGAGGTCACATGACGTCCTTCTTCCCACCGTCAACACCTGGACGAGTTTATGACAATCGATGCGGTCTCTTGTCAAGCGTAATACGCAGTGGATATTGATGCTTCCGTTCGAATCTCGCTTTTGATCAAGTCAATTGGACAACCCAACAATCGTTAAACTGTTTCGGACAGCGAAAGCGGCAATGTGGTTTACGTTTCCCGGCCGCGGAATGGTGAGCTATGCCAACGAAACCTGCGGGCAGAATGAAGCCTCACGACAGCTGTATCCTTTTAGCAACAGCGTCTTTAGCAGTGCTGGATATTCGACCGTCAAAGCCAAGATTGCACCAATGCAAAGTGATGCTTTCAAATTGATATTAAAATAGCTCCGACAGTATTATCACTTTCAATAATGTTGGCGATGGTAGTACTTATCAGCTTGGAGCATTAATAATATTTGGAGAACGAAGCGGTAGTAGTGTTATATTACTGTTGTTTGGGCGAATGATTCGGTTGCAGAATCCCCCGACCACAGATTTCCTGTTGCTACCTGTAGTAAGACAGTGGGGACTTCTCCTTACAAGCATGTAGAATTGACGCGTGCACCACTTATTGGGCTGCTATTCGTACTCATCACATCGCGTGTTTCGAATAATGCCAGTCTGTGCAATGTGTGTGACTGTAGTCTCAATATCAATTCACATTGGAATGCGGTTACCACATGTACCATTCCACCACCAACCGACCATAACTTGCTCATCACATCACGCTTTTAGAGGACACCGGAAGTGACTGCCTTTCACCATGAGCTAACCTTCGCAGTTCGATAAGTCACTCATTCTACAATTCACCTTATGACCCGCACCTTCAGTCCAAGGTCCTCATCCGTTCAAAGTCTCATGTACAAGTTACTGGGTCAAAATTCCGACAAAGCTTTGCCTCGGAAACTGGCATCGACACCTTTTGCCGCTTCGCTGCTATCCCCAGTATCACCCGACGAAATGCCACAACGTCGTTTGCAATTGCAACGAATTGTCAACATTTCCGTGTTGAATTCCGTTCGGGACAAGAAAAACCACCTCGTCATCACGTTAGAGTTGTCACTCAAGCCCGAATTGCCACGCGAACAGGTCGGCATTTTTGTCCCGAACAACGCGCCAGTGGCACACGAGATCACGATGACGTTCCACGATGTGAATCAGCTGAGCAAGGTGTTGACATATTGCGTCGATGAATCGGCAAAAGGTTGCGACAACAACTGCGATTTTTGCTCAAGTCTCCGAACGTACCTGGGTAACCATTGGGCGAGAGATCCATTGGTGACTGTCATCAATATGGGCGAGACTGTTCTTCGCAAACCTTCGCTGGCTATGCATCTGGCTCAATTGGTGGCGTTCGCGACGAGGGGGAGTATGACGGTGGCTGCAGTTGCGAAGGATAAGAGCGGGGTGCAACTTGTACCACAGCTTTCGCCGGTTGGACAACAAAAGAAAGATAAGGATGATGAAGTGTGCACAGCTCAAAACGCAGTGGCCATGGTGGTTTACGACTTCTTCGGTGTATTTGGTCAGACTTCGGTAGCCTCAAGCAGCCCAACGAGGGAATTGTAAGCGAGTTGTCCGGTTGATGTTTTTAAACGTTTAGTACGAGTTTACTTCAAACTATTTGTTACCGAAAACATTTTTAAAAGCGACACCAGTACACTTATTATTGCGGCTAATACGCTGCGACCCACATAGATTTTTCACTCAACGTGACGTGATTGTTGCCAATCCGTCATCACCGAGTTCTGAGATCTTGGCGGGTGTAGAGCTCAAAATGAGACCACAACTATGCGAAATGACTCAGCAAAAAAAAAAAATATCATAGCTTGTTACCAGTGAAAAATTGAATCCTACTTACACCATCGACGCGCCTTTCACGATTGACTCCTCTTGAAACTGTCCTAATTGGCGGATGTTGTACATGAAATGCAGCGCTCGCGAGCTTGAGCCAGTAATTTGATTTGTATAACTTCGCTGCAACATAGATCTACGAATGTGATTTTCATCCTTCGAAACTGGCAATTGGCCCGAGGTCGAAATCCGACGCAACGTCGGTGAGACGGTTCTCAAAAAAGCAAAGTCGCTGCTCGCGAGGTCCGACGCAACATTCGATTGAGCCAACAAACCAAAACGCTGAATCGTACTTAAACTCAAGTCAACAGCGGAAATGGAGTTGTTTGCCCCTTTGTCATCAAATGACTCGGATCTTCGCCGAAAATCCTGAAACCCAGAGCGTTGATCGTTTCCCTCGTGATCTTGTTGGACCAGTACCAAAAGTTGAAAAAGCTGAATGTACTCGACGCTCGTCCCCTTGAGATCAAACAACAAGTTGACAACACTACTGAAACGAAACCGCGTCAAGCTGAACCCGACCGAGGCCAAGATGGCACGAAGACTGTCGATCTCAATTAATCCCAAGTTATCGAGATCATGAGACCGAACGACCGACTCCAGATACGCAATCGTGAGACCCCCGTCCTTTAAGCACTGCAGTACTGAAACTGCAAATTGAGATTGGAGTTCCACAGTCTCGATAAAGTGGTTTGTGACGTCTCCCAAAGTATGTGCATCAAGGTGAAGGAAGCTGCAAACCAACGTAAAATCTCTGAAAATGAATTGCTGCAGCACCAGCGTGTTCAACAGCATTGGAAGCGGGACCATGATAGCAGCAATCAGTCCGAGCTGGTTGTAGATTTCGTCCAGATTGTACAGTGCGCATTGCACGAATAACGCAGTGAAGAATCCATTCAGTGTCAAAAGCAGCATGACAACAATGTGCCAAAATTTCGCCGAGAAAAAGCGAATTTTTAGTTTCGGGATTTCCCGATGTGAGGATTTCATATTTCCCTCCGAATTGCTGGCCCCACATGAAAACTGTCCCTGTGATTTCCGTTCGTGTTCGATCTCTTCCTGCAGTTCATGAACTCGGTTCATCGTGTCCAATGCACTTTCAGCCGTCTCGCTCTCCCAAGCTGCCATTTCTTCTTCGGCAACAAGAGCGAGATTCACATACAGAATGTGTCTGTCTTCACTGAAACCGGTAATTTTCAGGAGCTGATGCACACACGAGCGAAGATAAATCAGCACCAGACAATGAAGCAGCACCAAAGCCCACGAGAAAATCACAAGAAGTTTAACTAGTGAAACCTCCTCAAAAAGAGTTGATACTCCATAGATCCCCCAAGCCACAGCGAGTACCAAAAACCATATCGTCGGCTTCACTTCGATCATGTGCGAGATTTGGTTGGCCTGCGCGCGTCGTATGTATCTGGAAAACGGGAAAAGTTGCGGTAGACCGAATCGACGGAGGAAAAAGTGGCGAAGTACCCGATATCTCACGATTTCCTTGTTTGCCAGCTTGCGGCTGACTGGTTTCTCTCCATAGACCGAGAAGAATACCTTTGGCGAACAGGAGATCGTAATGTTGTTTTCGCGTTTGTTGAGATCTAATAGCAAATCTCTTGTGGTGATCAACTCGGCTTGGTAGGCGCGTTTGCTGTATCTTCGAACTTGGAGGAAAATACAGATCGACTGGAGCACAAGAGCGATAGCGAAGCCGAAGATGATGAGATCCGCGACGTGAAAAGCGATCATCGGTTTGCTGTAGCTGTCGATCGGTGCAACTTCCTTGACAATCTTCAACACGAGACTGATCAACCCGAGGATCATCAATTCCCTGTACACCTTCTGAAGCATGTGGTAGTACTTGTCGTAACGCGCTAAGTGATGTTCTACATAGTGCAGAACATATTCGAAGACTAGAAGAACCACCGCTAAGATACTTAAGTGAGCCAACACCCGCCAGAACTCCACATTCTCACCCACTTGGAAGAGAGACTCTCCCGCCATTGAACCGGTTAAGAAATGAGCCCTCCTGGTGTTGCATTACCCCTCAACATGAAGCTGGTTTCTGCGATCTAACGTCAAGCGGGCGTTCATGAGAACCCGTTTCAGTGCAGTTACCTCCTTCTACACAACATAACGAAGTCCAGAATCCTACCTCCTCCAAAGTAAGTTTGATGGAGCAGGAACTGTAACCATCAACTAATCGGTTACGACGCGAACTCAACTGAAAGAAAGCCTCTCATACGCTAGAATCGCTAACGTTGTCGATCGCTTGACAATACACAAGCATAGAGTCGTTGACGTAGCGTTTTGTATACAAAGACATACACCACACCACTGCTATGACGATCCTCCTGAGACAGTGGTCGAGTGTTGTAAATGCCGTGAAGGTGTCGAAAGGTTATCCAGCGAATAGGTAGGTACCGACACTCCCTGATTTCCACTCTGTCGAGTGAGTTGATCAGATGTCAAGACTCGGCGCATCGTTGGAGTGCAGGCCTTCGTCTAGACGAAATCACTCGATGCCAGATCAGATTCAGCGCTGGAGGGAGCTGTCGAGTTGAAGCAAAGTGTCGGAGGATACAGTACCGTTCAGTTTGAATGAGACTGAACTCGTCCAAGTAGTGTGTGGGCATAGCTCGAGTTCAGTCCGAGAGCTTGATTAGACGCACGTACTCCACTTTTGTCGCGTCGAGCTGGGAAATCATAACAGTGCTGTTGAACTGGAAACGCGCAAGCCGTTCTTGGAAATGGGATATCAAGCGATCCTGTCTCAATTTGACTCGTTTGAGGCGTCTCGAGCGACACGAACCGGGGGCATTTTTCGAGCAGGTCGTAAACAAGATTCGTATTCAACTTGCGCTTACCTCGCCGAAAGTACTGGATCACAACTGTTCAGATTTCGGTATCAGCTCAACAGGGAAGCTAAAAAGCAAGTTACCACCAGGAACTCCATTCTACGTGCAAAACTAAGGCCAGACGACTGCTGAATCGACTTAACTTGCATTGATGAAGAACAAAAACTCCAAGAAAACACACCGGAATGGGATTTTTCGGTCTATAGCCATGCAAGCTTACTATTACAAAAACGAAAGATTCTTGGGTATAACAAGCACTTCGCACCGGTTTGTGCATGAGTAGAGCCAACATTATTCGATGTTAGCTGACCATTCTGAACAAAAAGTTGGCTTTATAATCATCGTTTAAGGTTCTAGCCAAGTCTACAAGACCGTGTACACCGTGTCGGAGGGCACATTGTCCATGTGGGAGCCCGATTCTCTGCGAATGTTGTACATATCATGTAGCGCTCGAGAGCTGGAGCCAGCGAACTGATGGGTGTAGCTACGATCGAGCATCGGTGCACGTGTCCGGTTATTGTCCGCTTTCTGAGTATCCGACGCTCTTGTTACCGACAGTCGCCGCAGACCAGAACCACTCACGTTCACGAAGTCACTCGGTCGAGGCTCCGATCCAAAACTTGGTTGGGGCAGCAAAGGCACCTGTCGGCCCGTACCGAGCGCGTTCGAGTGGTTCACACGCAAGCTGGAGTGTCCTGCGTCTTCGAACGACGTCTGACTGCGCTGCAATAGCGGATGTTGGCGCCGTTGGCTTCCGGCCAAATTCTCACTCGGAGTCTCCTGTTGAGCCAGTGTCAATAGTCGAAGCAGTTGTCCATACTCTACCTTGGTTCCGTTGAGCTCAAACAGCATCATAGCGACGCTGTTGAAGCGGAATCGCGTCAACCGAAAGCCGAACGCTGACAGAACCCCTCGAAGTTTATCAACGTCGATCATACCACTTTGACGAGGGTCGTACGCGTGGAGCTCTCGACGCAGATCAACAAGCGTATAGTCTCCTTCCTTCAGACAGTCCAGCAACGAGCTCGCGAATTCCGATCGTAATTCCACAATTTCACTGAAATGGTTCACCACTTCACCCAATGTATTGGCATCCACGCGAAGAATACTGCAAACCATCACGAAATAACGGAACATCCGCTGCTGGAACACAAAAGTGTTTAAAATAAGGGGAAGCGGGACCATAATCGCCGGAGCCAGCCCGAATTCTTCGTAGATATCGTCCAAGTCGTAGACGGCACATTGAATCATTAGAGCGATGAAAAAGCCGTTGAGGATCAGTAAAAACATGACCCCCACATGCCAAGCCTTGCGTGAGAAGAACCGGACGTGGATATCTGGCGTTCCAGCCTGCACGCCACTTGGCGCTCGACCGGTGCGTAGCTTTGGATCAGCCAGTTGGTTGATATTGCGACAACAGGTTGCCATTAGTTGCAGTCCAACGTCTTTCCGGAGAAGCACGTGTCTGTCGGCGTTTCGACGGTCTTCGATCTCCTCCAGCTCTTCTTGCACTCTGTTCATCGTGTCTAAAGCGTTGTCTGCTGCTTCGTTTCTCCACGCTGCAGTCTCCTCTTCAGCGATAGCACGGAGGTTATCTACTAGTGTAGGTTGGTTGTCACTGTAGCCTGCCGCTTTCAGAAGTTGATTTACACAGGAGCGGAAGTAGAGTAATACAGCGATATGAACGACCACCAATCCCCAGGCGAATACCACGAAGACTTCGACGAGTTCGTGGCCTTCTGGAAGCTCGAAGTCCAGTTCTTCTAGACTGCCAAGAGCGCCACAGATCCCCCACGCCACAGCAAGTAAAAGCACCCACATCGACGGCTCCACTTCGATCATGTGTGAGATCTGGTTAGCTTGAGCCCGACGCAAGTACTTGGAGAACGGGAAGAGCTGTGGTAACCCAAAACGACGGAGAAATAGGTGACGCAAAAGTCGACGCTCCACGATCTCCTTCTCGAATCCAGTTGTGCTTTTCGAGAACCATTTCGACGCGTTAACTTGGGTTTGTGCTGCGGTAGGAGGGGTACCGGCTGGGGGACTGATAGCATCAACCAGGTCTTGTGCAGTGATTAACTCGGTTCGATCGGCCACCTTATTGTGCTTGCGTAGCTGCGAGAAGACGATAATGGCTTGGAGAATCAACGCGAGAGCCAGGATGAAGATGGTAAGGTCAGCTACCTGGAACGCCAGCATGGTCTTACTGTCAGCGTGAATACCCGGTACCTCCTTGAGTAGTTTGAGTCCGAGACTCAATAAACCGAGGATCATGAGTTCTCGATACGCCTTGCGAAGCATGTGCTGGTACTTGTCATATCGAGAGAGTTTGTGCTCCACGTGGTGGAGAGCAGCCTCGAAGAGGACGAGACAGAAGGCTAAGATACTCAGATGTATTAATACCCGCCAAAACTCGACATCATGGCCGACTTGAAACAGCGATCCGCCCGCCATCGTGTCAGTTCTCAAGTGAGTCCCTGCTCAGACGCTTTCAACCTCCGGATCAGGTCTAAAGTGCCGGTCCGTGAGATGGTGCGATGTCAAAACGGACAATCGCCAATGGCAGCTTGGCCACAAGAAGACGATCGTAGGCGACGATAGCCTACCAGCTGCTGATAAGTCCAATGTTTGCTAGGAGGGTTTCATACATGTACTGAGTAAAATGCATGGAGCTCAAACGAAATGCACTTCACATGGATATGCGTAGAAGACAAACTAGCTCTTATGAACGCTGCTCTAGGCGGAAAGCGCCTCGCAATGCACTGGGCTTTTACTCCAAACTTTCGGTGGTGACAATTGCCGTGCTGACGGCTAGGCGACCTCATGCGTTCGCGAAATGGAAAGACGATCATTTTCGAGATTCCAGACTCTGGAACCTCGAACACTGATGGGATGATCGAGGCCTCACCGCAAGAGAGCACGGCCGTCTGAGTAGGACGTGGATATCTGGCGTTCCAGCCTGCACGCCACTTGGCGCTCGACCGGTGCGTAGCTTTGGATCAGCCAGTTGGTTGATATTGCGACAACAGGTTGCCATTAGTTGCAGTCCAACGTCTTTCCGGAGAAGCACGTGTCTGTCGGCGTTTCGACGGTCTTCGATCTCCTCCAGCTCTTCTTGCACTCTGTTCATCGTGTCTAAAGCGTTGTCTGCTGCTTCGTTTCTCCACGCTGCAGTCTCCTCTTCAGCGATAGCACGGAGGTTATCTACTAGTGTAGGTTGGTTGTCACTGTAGCCTGCCGCTTTCAGAAGTTGATTTACACAGGAGCGGAAGTAGAGTAATACAGCGATATGAACGACCACCAATCCCCAGGCGAATACCACGAAGACTTCGACGAGTTCGTGGCCTTCTGGAAGCTCGAAGTCCAGTTCTTCTAGACTGCCAAGAGCGCCACAGATCCCCCACGCCACAGCAAGTAAAAGCACCCACATCGACGGCTCCACTTCGATCATGTGTGAGATCTGGTTAGCTTGAGCCCGACGCAAGTACTTGGAGAACGGGAAGAGTTGTGGTAACCCAAAACGACGGAGAAATAGGTGACGCAAAAGTCGACGCTCCACGATCTCCTTCTCGAATCCAGTTGTGCTTTTCGAGAACCATTTCGACGCGTTAACTTGGGTTTGTGCTGCGGTAGGAGGGGTACCGGCTGGGGGACTGATAGCATCAACCAGGTCTTGTGCAGTGATTAACTCGGTTCGATCGGCCACCTTATTGTGCTTGCGTAGCTGCGAGAAGACGATAATGGCTTGGAGAATCAACGCGAGAGCCAGGATGAAGATGGTAAGGTCAGCTACCTGGAACGCCAGCATGGTCTTACTGTCAGCGTGAATACCCGGTACCTCCTTGAGTAGTTTGAGTCCGAGACTCAATAAACCGAGGATCATGAGTTCTCGATACGCCTTGCGAAGCATGTGCTGGTACTTGTCATATCGAGAGAGTTTGTGCTCCACGTGGTGGAGAGCAGCCTCGAAGAGGACGAGACAGAAGGCTAAGATACTCAGATGTATTAATACCCGCCAAAACTCGACAGCTTCGCCGACTTGAAACAGCGATCCGCCACCCATGGCGCAGGTTGTAAAGTGAGCACCTCCCGGCTCGTGCTTTCGCGTCGAGATTATTTACATCTGACGGGATGGTGCAAAGTGTCAAAACGTATGCTTGTCCGTGGCAGATCCAGCTGAAGCCACAATTCTGAGGGTGAAGACGGGCTCCTTCCGAGGCGGAATGACGACAGCCTTTCGCCACCCCGTGTGGTGCTGGCAGCTGAATATACCTCCCCACCTCAGGCTGGTAAGAGGCACAACTACATGTACTTTTGCAAATGCTTTTTTTGGTAACTTCCAACTGTGGATTATTTTCTTTCCGGGTGGAGGCATTGACTATACATTGGTTAAGAACGAAAGCAAAGGAACTCTCAGACGCAAGAGGCATCCGTTGCGGATATCCAGCACATGTAAAATGCCAGCGTTGGGGAGATATTCGGAAGTTTTTAGATTTAGTTCAGTGTAGTGACGGCATCACGACTTCATGCATTCGTTAATGGAAAAGACGACATTCTAAAATCTTACGCTTTGTAATTTACCGGCTTGTCTGAAATATCAACTCAAGAGATTCAAACGGAGATGACCAGCACAGCAGTAACCCCGCGTTCGTAATTGTGATTACTGTGGCGCGTTGGTATCTTAAAAACTACTTACGGACTGCTTCAAGTAAAATGTAGCCATCTTCCAATCAACACTGAGGACAACGAAAAAAAAAGTGGTTCTCACTATTTTAGTTATTAATACATGCATCAGTTTAAAGCACGGTGTACACCGTGTCGGGATGCACGGATGTCATGTGCGACTCGGATGCGCTGCTGATATTAAACATGTCGTGCAATGTTCGAGAGGTGGAACCAGCAAACTGGTGCGTGTAGCTGTGCTCGAGCGTAGGCTGTCGTCTGCGAATGACATTGATATTCGGGTGGATATCGGACGTCATCTCACTTGAAACTCGTCGCATTGGCGGCAACCCAGGCGTGTTGACGTGCGTGAAATCGCTCAGTCTTGGTTCGGATCCGATGCTCGGTTGTGAGAGCAGAGGTACCTGACGTGACGCTTGTGTAGTCAACCGCGTCATCCGCGCACCGTCATCAAAAGACATCGTACTACGCTGCAAAAGCGGGTGATGATGTCGAAAACTCATTGGTCCACTTTCACTCGAAGGTTCGTGCTGGGCTAGCAGTAACAATCGAAGGAGCTGTCCATACGCAACTCGAGTTCCACTCAGTTCAAACAGCAACATGGCGACGCTGTTGAAGCGGAACCTCGTCAACCGAAACCCAAACGAAGCTAGAATTGTACGCAGTTTGTCGATGTCGATCATACCCGTTTGTTGCAAGTCGTGGGCGTGTAATTCCGCGCGTAAATCAAGGATCGTCGAGCCATCTTCCTTTAAACACTCAAGCAGAGAGGCTGCAAATTCAGATCGCAGTTCCACGATCTCGCTGAAATGATTCACGACTTCGCCTAGAGTGTTGGCTTTAACACGGAGAACACTACAGACAATGACGAAGTAGCGAAAGATGCACTGCTGAAACACCAGAGTGTTTAGTACCAACGGGAGGGGTACCATGATAGCGGGGAGCAATCCGAATTCACCGTAGATGACGTTTAGGTCGTACACTGCGCACTGTACGAGCAGTGCGATGAAGAACCCGTTGAGGATCAGGAGAAACATAACGACAACATGCCACGTTTTACGTGAGAAGAACGGGATGTGAATATCTGGAGATTCTGGCTGTACGCCACTCGCCTCGCGTGGCTTAATGTCTCCGCTCTTCTGAATGTTACGGCAGCATGTTACAGCCAGTTGAAGCCCGACATCTTTCCGAAGTATCACGTGACGTTCAGCGTGCCGACGCTCCTCGATTTCCTCCAGTTCCTCCTGTACTCGGTTCATCGTATCCAAGGCATTATCTGCTGCTTCGTTTCGCCATGCAATCGCTTCCTCTTGAGCAATAGATCGGAGATTTGCAGTTAAAACAGCTTCGTCGTCGCTGTAACCTGCTATCGTTAATACTCGGTGCAAGCACGAGCGAAAGTATAGCAGCACTCCAATGTGAAGTGCCACGAGACTCCATGCGAACGCAACAATTACTTCCACTAGCTCCTCACTTTCTGGTAACTCTACGTTTAGATGTTCAAGGATACTTACAAACCCACAGATCAACCATGCGACAACAAGCAAAAGAACCCACATCGACGGCTCCACTTCGATCATGTGTGAGATCTGGTTAGCTTGAGCTCGACGCAAGTACTTGGAGAACGGGAAGAGCTGTGGTAATCCAAAACGACGGAGAAATAGGTGACGCAAAAGTCGACGCTCCACAACCTCTTTCTCGAATCCACCGATCGTTTTCTTTGACCAAAACCATTTTGAGGTACTCGTTCGAGCCTGTGGTGTAGGTGAAACACCCGCGGGAGGGTTTATAGCGTCGACCAAGTCTTGTGCCGTGATCAGTTCTGTATGATCGGCCACCTTGTTGTGTTTGCGTAGCTGCGAGAAGACGATAATGGCTTGGAGAATCAGCGCGAGAGCCAGGATGAAGATAGCAAGGTCAGCTACTTGGAACGCCAGCATGGTCTTACTGTCAGCGTGAATACCCGGTACCTCCTTGAGTAGTTTGAGTCCGAGACTCAATAAACCGAGGATCATGAGTTCTCGATACGCCTTGCGAAGCATGTGCTGGTACTTGTCATATCGAGAGAGTTTGTGCTCCACGTGGTGGAGAGCAGCCTCGAAGAGGACGAGACAGAAGGCTAAGATACTCAGATGTATTAATACCCGCCAAAACTCGACATCATGGCCGACTTGAAACAGCGATCCGCCCGCCATCGTGTCAGTTCTCAAGTGAGTCCCTGCTCAGACGCTTTCAACCTCCGGATCAGGTCTAAAGTGCCGGTCCGTGAGATGGTGCGATGTCAAAACGGACAATCGCCAATGGCAGCTTGGCCACAAGATCGAGTGTCAAGACGATCGTAGGCGACGATAGCCTACCAGCTGCTGATAAGTCCAATGTTTGCTAGGAGGGTTTCATACATGTACTGAGTAAAATGCATGGAGCTCAAACGAAATGCACTTCACATGGATATGCGTAGAAGACAAACTAGCTCTTATGAACGCTGCTCTAGGCGGAAAGCGCCTCGCAATGCACTGGGCTTTTACTCCAAACTTTCGGTGGTGACAATTGCCGTGCTGACGGCTAGGCGACCTCATGCGTTCGCGAAATGGAAAGACGATCATTTTCGAGATTCCAGACTCTGGAACCTCGAACACTGATGGGATGATCGAGGCCTCACCGCAAGAGAGCACGGCCGTCTGAGTACAGTACTGGCTGTATCAACTTGAGGAAGTTGATGGCCCACGTGCAGACTGAAGTTGAAGAGCGATTAACAATTCACAAACTGAAGTTGATGACCATCGATGGGTTACCAGTAGTAATCTCACTGTCGCAACCCACGCGGACATCTGTGCGATACGTAGCAGATGTGAAAAATACTTGGTGCTGCTGACGGCTTTGCTACCCACACACAGTTCGGAGAGGACCAGCAGTCTCACCTGCCATTATTTTCGTCTGCGAAGCTCATTCCTCATCCAGCACTACGCAGGAATGGTATATGATGAAGTCCACCTTTGATCCGGACGATCAAGTCGACGTGGACGCCAACCTGGGCCGTCGTTTGTCCAAGCTCTCGAACAATTCCAAGCACGCGTTCACCCTGAACCAGGTCCAGCGCGTCAAAGTCTGCGCCACGTACGATCGCGAAGATGAAGACGGCGCCACTATGTACGTCCTGGATGTCTATCTGCAATACGTGCAACGAGGACTGCCCACTACACCAGGAAAGACGACGAGTGAGCGGAGATCACGGCTACAACAGGAGAAGGAGGAGACGGAACCAGAATACCAGGTGGAGCATCGATACTCGGCGTTTCGAGAGCTTCGAAAGCGAATTACTGCTATCGTACACGACCGCGAGCACATGCAATGGTGCGCGTACTGCAGTCGCGTGACTTGGATCACATCGGTCGAGGGTTTCCCGTCCAGGTTTCCGAACCGTGGGCGCTGGGCGGTGTATACTGGTTGGCGCCGGCTGTTGATACACATGAGAAAGAGGAAACTCGAACGCTTTGTGAACCAAATACTGCGTGCAGCGAAGGACTTATCTTATCGACGAGGAGGTGGTCAATGCCAGAGGTTCATCGAAGTCTCACAAATACTCAATACCTTTCTAATGGACCCTGATCTGCGTCCCGAAGGCTGCGTTTGGTGACACTCTACCCGATAGTACAACCAATTCATGAAAAAATTATTACAAAGCAAAATGAAAGCAAGAGAAAGCATTCTCAGCCGAGTCGAGCAGATCGCCTTATAACTACAAACTTACTTATCCATGGACGGCGGTGTAGTTGTAGTACACTGTGTTCTCATACTCCGAGTCGCAGTACGGGAAGGACACATCCGAGTCCGTCGGGGTGAACAGCGTCTTGCCCGACGTATATGTCACGTAGCCGCCCAAGAAGGTGCACACCACCACCACCAACAACGCCGGGATCTTCTCGTACATTGGAATGGTATTCCAGCATTTCTTCAGCAGGAACACGACCGGCAGGATGATACTGTTAAGTGAGATGCAGGAAGCACCCACGAAGTCCGACAGGTCCGAGAAATGGTCCCTCAGCACAATGGACAGGATAACCAGCACGACGATGATTGCCATACGCATCACGACGTACTTGATAACGTTAGCCCCACGATACTCGGCAGCTTCAGCCTCCGCGTCACCGTAGTGCGGGTTTTCAGCGTCAGCCACTGAGATATACGACGTACCCGAACGGCGCTCCGACACGGCGTTCACCGACGGATTCGCTACAGATTCCTTAGCGGGGGTTCCCATCTCGGCATATGTGAGACCGCTCTCAATGTCGCTCTGTTTCTTCTTGTGCATGCCAAGCGCTATACGCTCGGACAGGTAGAACACGGGGTTCAACAGAACTGAGAAGGCAATAGTAATATGAAGTTGCATGAACAGGTAGGCCAGAACAACGGCGCCCCAATCCGATTTGAAACCGAGCGAGGTCATGCCCGTATCGGCGTCCGGATAGATCGTGAAGAGCAGGTTGCCTGAGATCTGACACCCCACAGCAGAGTACGCCGTGCTGGCCAGGATCAAGAACAGGCACGAGATCAGTGTAATAGTGAAGAACACCACGCGCGGCATGCGCTTGGGGTCGCTGTGTTGACGTTGCAGGGCCGGGATAACAACACCGGCACCGTACGCGAGCGACAGGTTTCCGAATACACCGGCAACCTGAGAGAACTTGAGGTCAGGCGACGGCACGGACGGGTGGCCGCGCATACCGTACAGCACGACCGATACGCCAATGATATCAGCGATGACCGTGCCGGCACAACCGGCGAACGCGGCCCCAGCTCCTTCCTTCAAAGTGGGGATAAGACACACGGGTAGGCACATTAAGGCCATGAAGATGATCCAGACGGAATCACTGAAGGCGTTTGGGAACAGGCCGTCGAGTAGCGAACCGCCCAGAACGAGGAACACGCAGGGCACGAGAAGACACGACGCCATCTGAGCCACCACTGCGAACCAGTGACCCCACTTACCGGCGGCCCATTGACCGAGGTCGCCGTACGTCTTGACGGACTTGGGAGCTAACAGCATGACACGGCAGATTGCCACGGACGCATAGACGTTAGCGAACGCCATGAAGAGCATGGCGATGACGGCGAGCACGGGGCCGGCACGCGAGAAATTGCCGGGCATACCAAGCGTTCCAACACCGTAGACACAGCAGAAGACGTTGAACGCCATCTTGAGGTCCTCCAGCGTGAGGAACTTCTGGCTACAATTCGTCATGGTTGTCGAGAGGTTTTGAAGTGGAGACTTGGTAGTTGATGGAGAAACCAGAAGTGAGACCGGGCGTGGAATTCGCGCCGCGGACGTTGGCAGCGCAACTAGCCAAATAGCTGATGCGGATGTGTCAAAGAGAGTCGGAGCGACACATCTTTTGACATGCAGGCACTATGTCGGCCGAGGAGATCTTTGCAGCAGCGATGGCACCCCAGCAACGAGAGCCGGGCTCCGATATGAAGATGCGCGACGGCAACTCGCTGCGCGTCATGCCAGACAATGGCCAATCCCGTGTTTGGCCCTGGCTCATCTACCGACATTTTAGTTGAGCAGCACCGGCTCAGTTTTCTCTTGCCCGTTGCACAGTCGACCTCCGGAGGTGAGTGACTTCAGGTCACGTTGCCGAGCATTATTCGGCTCCATGGATATCCAGTCGAAGACATGGCGTTGTGTTTAATTCGAGACCACGTCGCTGCATCTCTTGGTTTCCACGAATATACTCTCGATAGCCTCAATTGCTCATGGACGCCACTAGTCAAACGAAGTTGAAACCAAAACACTTTATTGCATGTAACGAATAGTGAAGCTACAGAGAAATCTATCGTTCACACTGGCGGATACACTTACGCTCCATGCACGGCGGTATAGTTGTAGTAGACCTTGTTCTCAAATTCCGAGTCACAGTACGGGAACTCCGCGTCTGACTCCGTGGGTGAGAACAGCGTCTTACCCGACGTGTACGTCACGTAGCAGCCCAGGATGCTGCACACAACGACGACAGCAATTGCCGGGATCTTCTCGTACATTGGGATCGATGCCCAGCACTTCTTGAGCAGGAAGACAATGGGCAGGATGATACTGTTAAGCGAGAGGCACGAGGCGCCCACAAAATCCGACAGGTCCGAGAAGTGATCCTTCAGAACAATGGACAGGATCACCAGCACGGCGATGATAGCCACACGAAGCAGCACGTACTTAATGGCGTTGGCACCGCGGTACTCGGCAGTCTCGGCGTCCTCATCGCCGTAGTGCGGGTTCTCGGCATCAGCCACCGACACGTACGACATCTTGGAACGGCGCTCCGACACGTTCACGGACGGGTTGGCGATCGAGTCCTTGGCGGGCGTGGAGGCGTCGGCGTAGGTGATGGCGTTTTCAATGTCACCCTCTTTCTTCTTGTGCATTCCGAGTAGAATACGCTCGGCCAGGTAGAACGGCGGGTTGAGCAGTACCGAGAAGGCGATCGTCACGTGCAGCTGCATGAAGAGGTAGGCGAGCACGACGGCACCCCAACTGGACTTGAAACCGAGCGTGGTGAGGCCCGTATCCGCGTCCGGGTAGATGGAGAAGAGCAGGTTGCCGGTGATCTGGCAGCCGACGGATGAGTAGGCCGTGCTGGCCAGCACGAGGAAGAGAATCGAGATGAGTGTGATCGTAAAGAAGACGACACGGGGCATGCGCTTCGGCTCGCTGTGCTGACGTTGCAGGGCCGGGATGACAACACCGGCGCCGTACGCGAGCGACAGATTTCCGAACACACCGGCCACCTGCGAGAACTTGAGCTCGGGTGCTGGCACGGACGGATGTCCGCGCATGCCGTGCATGACGACTGCCACGCCGATAACGTCGGCGATGATAGTACCGAGGCAGCCGGCGAACGCGGCACCCGCTCCTTCCTTCAGAGTCGGGATGAGGCAGACCGGCATACACATGAGTGCCATGAGGATGATCCACACGGTGTCACTGAAGGCACCCGGGAAGAGACCGTTAAGCAGCGAGCCGCCCAGAACGAGGAACACGCAGGGCACGAGCAAGCACGAAGCCATTTGCGAGATGACGGCGAGCCAGTGACCCCACTTGCCGGCCGCCCAGGCACCCAGGTCACCGTACGTGCGCACGGACTTGGGCGCGAGCAGCATGACACGGCAGATTGCCACGGACGCATAGATGTTAGCGAACGCCATAAAGGCCATGGCGATGATGGCGAGCAAGGGTCCAGCTCTGGAGAAGTTGCCGGGCATACCAAGTGTTCCAACGCCGTAGACGCAGCAGAAGACGTTGAAGGCGATCTTGAAGTCCTCGAGCGTCATGAACTTGCCTCCTGCCATTTTTTGCGACGATTCAAGCGAGTTGACCGAGGTGGACTTGAGCAGAAGGAGGTGAATTGAAAAGTGAGTGCTTCGATGTTGCTGCCATGCCGCCGGTTGTTGCAAAAACTCCTCAAGCAGAGACGATCTCCTGATGGCATTAATTTCACATCATTAACCTCATGCCCACACTCAGCAACCTCAGCAGATGTAGTTACATACGGACGCCGTCCTCAGCCCCATCTTGTCTCCGTCTCTTGGTAACATGTTTATATTGAAGTGCAGTACTAGTCGTGTTGTGTCTATCATAGCCCCGCCCGCCTTATAAGCCTGACAAAGAAAAAAAAAAGATGGAGACGCATTAGCAGTTTTATCAATCTGAAAAGAATATTTTTCTGGTGCATGTTTTAACCCGTGCATCCATGCATTATATGTTCCCGTGCAGTGATGAAGGAAGAGCTATACTTTTTTTCTACTTGAGACGAGTGTCGATACAAGATGGAAAATCGCCCGGCATACAGTTCGGTTTCTGTGATGGACGGATGCTTTCCATATTTGGACACATGATACGTCCCGCAAAGATCCGGTTCATCCTTGAAAAGTGGCCATTTGATCCACGTCGACGCATACCGAGCCGCCACGGAGCAGCTCGTCATCAATTACAAAGTAGCAACCAGGTATTCTCGCCAAGCACCTACGTCGCTTGAAGATTCCCAAGCGCAAATCGCAAGTCTATTGCATTGTGCTTTTCTGTGAGCATGAAGATACACAGCCTCGTTTCCCATGGGAGTACTTTCAAAACATATAATAATACAACCACTGGCTTATCAGAAGCCTCTAATACTACATGTACAGGCAGCGGACCCAATATCGAGCGCAGTGAACATTGCCATAGAGAGAAGAAGAAACGGTATTATTAAATTTAGTAGCTACCATCTGTGGCGACTTCAACGTGTGTTTTGCCAGAGTCGAGCCAGTCTGCACAGCCGGGAGCATACTTCCGATCTGGGCTGCAGATGCTCGATGTGCGGAGTTTTGCATTATGGTAAAGATAAAATAACTGAACGCAGTCAGTTATGTCTACCTAGCTTGGACGGCCAGTACATGAACCATGCAAGAGCCTTCCGTTCCAAGTGTTTGTTACCATGTACTTGTCAAACTTCTTTTTTCTTTTAATCTGAGAATTTATTTCGCGCTTACCTAGAACAGTTGTTTTGAAGTTAGATGCAGCACCGGGACAGGATGGTGAACCCGGCTCACAGTGGCACAGTGACGCGCCGCGACGCTGTTGCTTAGCTGATCCAGCTAGAAACATACATTTACCGGGCGAGTTCCTTTACATAAATATTGCGTGATCGTACCAAATCAGCTTTATAATTAAGCTAGTTTTTCACGCTTGAACAACCGTCAGCATCATTGCCGACATTCACTTTCCAGTTTGCTTCAACAAGTTTTGCCCATTTGATATTGGTGATAGACAGCAATCTCCTGACACTCAAAACTTCAAGGCCTGTGGCGCCGACAGGGCGGAGCAGAATTCCAGCAGGCTGGAGTCGTCCTCGCTAGGGATGATCCGTGCACGATTCATTTCGTGCACAAACCAATTTAGTATGTGCTGGTATAGCACACAACACCAATAGTATGTTGCCTTTCTCGAATAAACTGCCCGCCAATAAGCCGAAAAAGCAACTGAAGCAACGTGCATGAAGTAAATAGTTCCTTTCGCCGAGACACTTCTTTTGTTTTGTGTCATACAACGTCGAGCGAATCTTCACACATGCTAATTACACGACGATGCAAACTCCGATAAAGAAGCCACACAGTGGCAATAAACACGTCTGTAAGCGGGAATGGAAACCAACGCTGCTCGAGATTCCATGCGCCACGGGAGCATTTCACAGAGCGAGGAACTCCATGACTGATAGTCTGTCATCAGGAGACGCGGAACACAGTGTCAACCTTGTCCAAGCACTGCGCAGTACATAAAAATCCACTAGCCTGAGGAATTAAGATAACGACACTGTCACTTCAACTTTGGTCGAAGTGAGCTCGTTTAAGTAGACATAAGTGTGTTAAAACTGGTTAAGTAGCCAGGAAAACAATTGGACTTATTTCTAAAAAAACTAAAAAGAAGCTACTTAATTAAGTCCGATTGTTTTGGTGGGTATTTAGCCAGTTTTGAACACACTTGTGTCTACTTATACGAGAACAATACATGTAAGAGCGCAACCTCTATCGATTGCTAAGAAAAAGAAATAGATTTCAGATAAATTTATCCAAAATTTAAGGATCATCCTATTTTACGACTATTTTAGTGTGGACTACAAACCTGTGGTCAAATTTTAAGTTTGTTCTGGAAGGTCCCCTTTTATTTTTACTTTTGGGTGTCTAGGGTACATATAATTTCACTTTAGGGTTACAATGAACTAAGCCATTGAAATAATTGGATGAAACTTCCAAGCGCTATGGTCTCAGGTCAACTCCACATTCAGAAGATTACAACTGTTTATTGATTTCAGGCAGCAATCTTCTCCCTTGTTTCCCCGTTGACATAGTACTTGGTGTATCGGCCGTATCCAACCTGGACCCATCGCACCGTCCATAAGTTTTCAGCTTTCGCGCTTGAAGTGTCTGTAGGAGTCTGTTCCGCATTGTGTTTGACCCATCGGCCGTGGCCAGCCCAGACCCATCGCGACGCCTTCTTCTTGTCAGTCTGTTGTTGAGCTAACTTGCTCTCAGATTGGTCGACCGCACCCTCACTCTCTGTAGGAACTTGCTCAACTTTCGTTTCACAAATGTCCGTCTTTATCGGAGCAGCCTCTTTCTCCTCAATGTCGTCGACCTCTTCCTCGACAATATCCAATTCCTCGACGGCATTTTCCGGAATTGTAGAGCAATCGGTCGAGACCGTAGGCGCTTCGGAGGTGAGGTCCTCACTGTTAGCTCTGCGCTTCCCAGATAGGAAAGGGTTACACTTGTTAAGTAGTCGATCAGTACTCGCCTTCGGGATACCCTGGTGTAGGTGTTCGTCCAGAACGAACGTGGGGGCGGACTCCCAATTAGCGAGTGCCACCACTTGAATTCTTTGAGATGTAGGAGGAGTGTATAGTGCTGTTTTGTCCGGTTGGACCAGCTTGCACATGTCGTCGAATGCGATGTGTTCTTCCATTTCTGCCCCATTCTTCTTGGTCGGAAGACTCGCACCGGCGAATGATTTCCGTCGAGAATTCTTTGCCATTGCCATGTCGTCTTCCACTCCTTGACTGAGCAGAGGCTTGGTGGTGTACTTGATCACGAATTGCCAGATCCTGAGCGCGGCGCGGGTCATTTGGGCGATCGATTTCATTCGGAAAAATGTGCCTTCGACCCTCATGTCGTCTCTCTTTAGTCTGCTCGACGCGTGTGCGTTCTCATCAGTTGTTCTTGTACTTCGTTGTGAATTTAAAAGTGTCCTGCAGCAAATGCAGTTTGAAGAGTTGACTGTAGCGTGGATCGACACTTGCTGTCAGTGCGACACGCATTGGAACGTCCTGGTCAAGTCTGAAACTTGTATGGATGGCAACAAATTCGATCCAGCTGGCTTAGATCGGTCTCAGCAAGTGTCCAATTTATCCGTATTGCCTTGACCGAAAGACGGCAGGCAATAATGGCTGAAAACACATGGTACACTTCAAACATTGTCACAATTTTTTTTATATGTAGCCATCTCTTCGCAACATCGCTTTCTGGAATGACACGCAATGTACGTGTATCTCGTATAGATGGATAATAAGCCTTAGCAGATATTCATCGCGTGATCTTCTTGTCTCTACGTCGTTATTTTACATGGTTAGTCACTTAGAAACTCCTCAATGAGCTTTGGCAGTGTCTGGCGCAGTCGGCAGTGTCGATGACGTTGAGCTCGCGACTGTGCGAAGTCTACGAGATCCGATAGAAACCGCTCTAGGATCTTCTTACGTTGCTTCTTGGTGGTCACGACACGCACGAACCAAAGCGGTTGTGTGATGTGGGACCTGATGTACGTCCGGAGCTGGCGGCAATATTGGCACAAGAAATGCGCGTTCATGCACGAGGCTTCCATCGCCTCGTGTCGAAGTCGAGCGAAGTCCGAGAACCGGCGTCGAGCACACAGCTCTGGGTAACGCTCGGGGGTCTCATGCTCCGTCGTCGAAGCGGTTGTTGGGGTCAATTGAGACACGGAAGATAGTGGCGGCCGGAGCTGTGTCGGCGGCGTCGAGGAGTTCCGCATGATATGGATGTTGGATGTGGAGTAGGAAAGTGTGTAGCTCTCCACAACGTACAGTGTGGCTCCGTCGCGCGTGCTTGTCTGAGTGTCAACGATGCGAATCTGGTCCAGGTTTGAGAGGAATTCTATGGACGAGGGCGGCGAGCGGTCGCGAGTTATGGTAGATGTCAACGGCGCGAGATTCGCACAAGTGAGCGCTGGTAGCGGGTTTAGCTTGGGCGTCTCGCGCGCAGAACTCAGCAGCGCCTTGTGGTGTGCCCGGCTCGTCGGCGATGCGCTGGTAGGCTCAACGAGTGGGGCGGTGGCTTCGGTCATCGTGCTCTTTCGAGGTGGAAGAATTGAAAGTGAAGGGAGGAAATGGCGCAAGTACTCGAAAGAGCACTGCGAGAGAAGCTGAAGTTGCGATGAATATGGGTACGGTGCTACTGTTCAGCCCGGTGTAAACAAAGTGCTGCTTCTTCGCTAGCGTCGGATTTGATCTTGGTCTGTGGGACTTGCTGCAATTGTCACGGCGGCGATGGCGCTGGCCTCTGCAATCGATCCTCCATCCAGGCGCGAGCAAATTACACTTGTAGATCGCAACAAGGTGTTGCCAACAAGATCAAACGGTGTGATTCAAACCAAACAAGAGTCCATTGAGGCCTGGATGGATTTTCGGCCTTAGCTGATCGTTTGCCTTTGCAGGGTTGATGATGGCGACTCGCCTCGGCAACCAGAGTCTCCAGGAGCAATCACCAACGTTTCTTCAAATCGTAGCCATCATTGATCTGCCGCACGCTGTAGAAATTACTGAACGCATTATATTCTTTGTGGGTATTGAGTACCCAAGTACCCGGTACTTGGCAACCTAACAAGCTGTTAGACGTACCTCTCCTGAGATGTTTGTGATTGCTAAATGCTTGAGTAAGTACCACGCTTAGAAAGTGTAGGTCTCTGCGAGAACCATGCGACGCACACAAGAACATGTCGCCGAAAGCTTTGGATGTACCACGAAACTTATAGGAATGATATTTTCTTCGCTTAATTATTGACAACGACACCTAATGCACATTGCCCTGAAGTAGGAACGCGCTCAAGAGGTTGGGCACTAATTGCTGTGCTTGACACTTTCGTTTGCCAGTCTTTCGTACTCGTCGTTGGCCCATCGTAACGAAGTCGTTGATGAAAGTCTGTAGCACCTGTTTGCGTTTTTGCTCGCCAGCAAACCGCTTGACCAGCCCGCGTGGTTGGGAGCTCGAGAATCGAATGTACTCGACGAATTTGAGGCAATACATACAGGAACACTGTCGCTCCATGCTCACACAGGAAGAAACACTTTTCCGTAGCTCCTCAAAGTCGCTGAATCGGTGCTCTACCGTGAAAGCTGGGCAAGCTGCTGCTGCGCGCTCTTCACTCGAACTTGGTGTGCTGACGGGCAAACGCGACGTGGGTGTACTTAAAAACACCTCCAGCACAAACACCAACTCGTTGTCTGCATCGGTCCGCGTCACGTTGATCTCCACGCGCTCGACGCTCCAAAGGAATCCCAATGGTAGAGACGCATTCCAGCGGCGATGAGCTTCGAGCTTGAGTCCCAAATGTGGTTGCACCTCTTCCACTGAGATGCTGGATGCTGGAGAGACCGACTCGGATGTGAGCTGATCGCCGCTGGATGATACAGGGGACACCAGCTTCGGGTGCAGCACCAGTTTGGCTAGCTTATTCTCGCTTGGAACGTAAGTAGCAGACATTTTTGCAGTTGCTATGAATCGACTAGGAAAATTGTAAAGTGAGAGATCTATCGATATGGGTCCGACATCAATTGGTGAAGAATCAGCAGCATACGAGGCCAACCAGTCACGGCTACCATAAACGTCTGCTGGGCACCATAAACTTGTGACCTCCATAAACAGCAATCTGCATAATCAAACAGCGGGGCAGATCGTACTCAAAATTCAAGCAAATCATATCTCAGAGGACGATTTAACACTAAATGCCAGAATAATCGAATTTAGTATCCGCGTATATTAATTCTAATAAGGTTCAAAACGATGTGAATAAAACAATGCACGTCGCCTTCATAATCTCGATTACGAAGCAGGTTTGGAGTCACCGAATGAATGTACAAATCAATACTGTCATTCACCTCAACGGGGTTCACATAAATTACGTTGTTACAGCTTTTCCGGGACCTTCACGTAGCGACCATATCCAACGCAAACCCATTTCGCGGACTTGCTCGAAAGAGGCTTACAGACGCTCAATCTCCTGGTGGAACTCGAAACCGAAAGCTCCTCCTCCAGTATACTCTCGTACACGTCGCTGCTCGCAATGCTGCAACAATCGGACATGTCCGTGGCTGCTTCGGAGCTCGCGTCGTCGTTCGTTGGGTGTATCTCGCGGTTATGGTTCTTGGACAAACTGTAGCCCGTGACAGCTTCGAAATCAGCGAGCGAAATGACACCCGATGCAACCACCGAGAGAGCAGCTTCGTGCATGATTGAGGCCTCGTCGAGCTCTTCTTCAGGTGTTGGTTTCTGAAAATCACTGCCAGTGTCGGGTTTGGTCGTATCGGATTGAGATTGTCTGCGCAGCTTGCGAGCGCGACTAACTGCGAGTTTCCAGAGCGTGGCGATCAACCGAGCAGTCCACAACGCGGTGGCCGACTTGGGAGTTGATAGTGGCGATGGTTGAATGGTTTGCATGGCAGAGAAGTGAACTCTACGCGCCCTTTTCGAAAGTGAGAACCTTTCACCAGAACCTCTCGATGCGCTGAGTATTTAGACGCACGCATGGCTGCCAAGGTATGTCTGTCACCCTGCTCCTCCAAGGGTGCAGGTGGCTGCAGCTGTCGTCGAGCTCATTCCTGCCATCAGTGATGATTTGAGCCTTTAGAACCTCCTTAACGCAATAACCGCAAGCTTTGCTGAGAAAGCTATTGCAAGGGGTTTCCATTCAACTGTAGCTTTTCATATCAAACAGGCTGGTCCACTTCGTGATCGCGTTTGCATTGAGGTTGAGGAGAACTTGATGGCCATTTTCACATGGAGCCAGTGCAAGTTCAGAGAAACTAGGCTAATGATTGGAGCTCCGAAGCAGTCAAAACTAATGATTGGAGCTCCGAATTCCCGAAGCAGTCAAAACATGTTCGGTGCTGTCACGAACGAGTGTCTTCCACCCTCGTTTCCTATAAATGAGCCTCAGTGGTACACTCGCTATACGTTGCAGTTGCCACTTTATCACATATCGCGCATGGGCAAGCGTTTTGGCTTATCGACCACTTCAACAGTTGCAACTTTTGTAAGTATCATTCATCGAGCATGGACAAGCGTTTTTGCTTTCGACCACTTCAACTTACGAGTGATGGTTCAACACAATATGTTTCATCATTTTTTTTCTATTGTTCATCTCTTATCATTCATCTTGCTATGGTAATTTGTTAGTAGTAGTTTTAGCTGTAGAGTGAGTCCAGCAGTGCCTGGTACTTCCGATCCACAGCGCGACGGCAGACGTCGCCCGTGTCCGGGTCCAGCTCGCCCGACTCGACCGAAAAGTCTGCGGCCATGAGGATCCACTTGCGCACTCGATACCCCGAGACGCAGCAGACCTGAGGGAGTTCCTCCAGCACCGAGTCAAAATGTACTGCCCATTGCTGGCAGCGAATAGCCTCTGCAACTGTAGTAGCAGTGCTACCAATAGCGTGGCCGACTTTGAGCGCGTCTTCATCAAGTTGTCGACCACCAGCGTGTTTATTGTTTCCAGCTGCGTTTCGTGACGTCATCGCGCAGGTCTTAAAAAAGAATAATGCACTTAAAAAGGTGCGGCCGTCGCCTACCAGCACTGCGCGGTCGAGTTCTGGCATTAGCTCCATCATGGCAAACTCGAACGGGTGAATAGGGACCCAATCGCCCGTCGAGAGCACAAGGAAATCGCTCGGATCGCTGATCCTAAGGAAACCAGTTGGAGTCAAGAACCCACGCTGCCGTAGTCTAAGCCATCCGTCCGAGTCGTACTTGGACGTGAATTGGTCACTATCATCGCCATCGAGCTCCGGCCCAGGACTATAATTGTCGCTAGTAGGAGTATACCGATACCCCATAAAGACATTGCGTCCACGTAAAACTGTCTCTTGAGAGCGCTCGTCACAGCGGATAGTAGTGCCTGGTAGTGCACGACCAGAGCTTCCGAATTCCCACGCGTGAGGGAAATTTATCGCCGCGAAGCCGCAAGTTTCCGCAGTTCCGAAAAGTTGATAAATCGGAGTATCCACAGTCTTAAATAGGCGTTCGAGCTCAAAGTCCAGTGGTGCTAATAAGGAGTAGCAGGCCGTGCAGCTTTCGAGCCCAACCTTCTTCTTGATGTTGTTGAGCACCAAAGCTTTGGCGAGCATGTAGCCCAGACTCCGATGCTTAGCTCCTTTGCCTCTCGCGAAGAGTAATTTCTGCGAATTATTGGTAGCGCGAATCTTGGCCCAGCGGTAAATAGCAGCATTGACGTCGCCTTTAGCACGATACACTTGTTCACTAAACCGTGTCCAGGTAGCGGGAGAGGCGAAGAAAACCGTGGGTTTGTGTTCGGTGACTACACGTACAAGCGGTCGATCGTACGTTGGGGCGCAAACTACCGAAAGCCCGGCGATGAGCGGCATGTAGAACTCTAAAACTTGCGACGCCACGTGGTGGAGCGGAAGGTATCCGACCAGGCGATCGCGATTAATGAGGCCGAAGCTGCGCACTAAGGCAGCAGCTGTAAACAAGACGTTGTCGTGTGATAATTCGGCTGCGCGAACTCGTCCCACTGCATCGTAGTCGAAGGCTAATAAGCAGCATTGACCTGGCATGACACTAGACGTGAGTGACTCAATCGACGGCGTCATAGCAGCCTCGTCAGTGGCGAGGGAGGTGATAGCTAGGAGATCTCGGCCTCCAATGACGTTAATACTAGCGCGAAGCTCCGCGACAGCTCGGTCAGTTGCATCGAAGCCGCCGAGAACCACCACGGCGCGAATAGGAGGTCGTAGGGCCTCTGGCTGGTCATCCAGAGCCTCCAAAGCCTCTCGAAAGTTATCTTTCAACGCGTCTACAACCAGGACGGTCGCTCTAGCCGTAGGGAAAATATCATCTCGAAGTTCTCGCGCACTCCATGAAGTGCGAACATGACACACTACACCACCCAATGCTACTGTTGCAAGGTTCACAGCTTGCAACAAAGGACTCATTTGAGCACTGACAATCACTCCTTCTCCGGCGCAAAAACCCAATTGCAACAACGCTCTCGCCACGCATCGCACGCGTACAGCATGCTGCGCCCATGTATACGCCACCTCTGACTGCATCTCGCGGCCAGTGAACGCTGGTTCGTCGGCAAAGCTGCCTACAGTCTTCAAGAAGGTATTCCACACTGTATCAGGAGTGGTTGTCACTGTGGCTGCAATTGTCGTGGCGTCGCCATCTGCTTCATGTGAAACACTCAGAGCTCGACTCCAAGCTCGTACTCTGCTGCCTCGACTGGTGGCACTGCTGCGTCGATCTCTCCGGTCCATTAATGACGGATCGCTCTCAAAACTCCCGCGTGAATACATGTACCCATTCTTGGATAAGTCGCTGCTCATCCTTTCGACAGTCGATTCGATTTTTATCTCGCTGAAGGGACGTGATTGGTGCAACATTGCCACTTTCTTGTTGCAATTCTCTTCGTCTTCCTCGAGTTTGTGTTTGCGGTGAAGGGAAAACCTGCGTCTGCGTCTCCCTGGAGGGGGAATGTCACGGGGTTTGGGCGTCCAGACGTCACTTGAGCTTGTGGGCGGACGAGTGTTGCCGGAATTTGGGGCCTGCACCACCGTCGCAGTGAAGGAAATCATGTCCGAAGTCAAGGGCCGCGCAGCTGCGGTCGTGTCGCTGCCGTTACTAACCATTCTGAGGGCAGATGTGTTGGTATTATCGCTAACGTCTTGGTGTGTAGCAACCGCGTGGTCAGCGGCGCGCGCGTCGCTCCTGGAAGTGTCTGGACCGCATTCCACCGATGCAGACTCCGCCGAGGGCATGTGCGCTCGAGACGGTAATAAATAAACTGATCTGGAGGAAGGAGCATGGGTTTTCGATTGTGGCAGTTTCTGCTTGTGTTAAGATACGATGTGATAAAATCTAGCATGCTGATTGGATACAGAGACAGTCTTGAAACGACAGAGATTGGATAATTTTCGAATCGAAGGAGATTACTGGCTGAAATTTACGTATGTTGTGTCTCTGCCGGATTTTGTGATTGCGTGTCCCAGCCCCAGCTGTGCAATAGTGACAAGGTCAAGGGCAACGGGCACATTACACGGACACCGACATCTGCCTTGTCGAAGGTGTCGCCTTCCCTCACAACAAGGCGTGAATGATCCGCATGCAAGCCAATTGCCAAATGTATTGTCACCTTGTGCCTGCAGACCCAAGTGTATGTCGAAGTGACATATGAACCCATGGCAGACGAGGACTTTGTACTGAGGACAGGCACGTAAGGCTCGGGCTCTCCACGACTGCACTACAAAAAACGATGAGTAGAGCAAACCCCAATCTGTATTTTAGCCTCAACTCTGGCGGATATGGATGCCTGTTTCCAGCCTCCTGTTGCTATGGTGACGTGGTGGCGGCGTCGGGTCTGCGTGCTCTAGGCCCAGATTGCCCAGATTCTCAAAATCAGCGCCGCAAAGTTCCGTAAGTCTCGACATCGGGAACGCCTCCAACGCCTCCGCGTCCATATCATCATGCACAGCCTGCAACGTCGACGCCTTGAGGTCTTTCACCAGCGCAAAGTTCCATTGCGCGAAGATATCCGAGGAGATGCCCATTCTAAAAATTACGATAATTAGTTGAGTACAAACAAAAAACAAAAATCCTCAAATAAGGTTCTTTACCGTTGCCGTATGCGCTCCTTGACATCACCCACAGTATCTCGCTCACTGAAGCGCACGATGCAGGGCACACCGTGCGGATGGATCCACTTGTTCGAGTTGTTCTGGAAGTTGAAATGCACCACTCCTCTGTAGAACCACAGCGGTTTCTCCTCATTCTTCTCGTCACTTGATAAAGTTTCAGAGATTTCCTCATTCAGCTCGTAAGCCGGAATCTGCTCTACCAAAATCTCCGGCGTATTAGAATCCGATGAGTTTGTCCTTTTCCAGTATCGTGACAACTCCGCGTCCTCCTTAATCACTCGTCTGATCATCGTTCCATGGTGTACAACCTCGCATGCACGAAGTGGCGTGTCCTCCGGTAGACCGAATCCATCCCGTATAAGGTTTAACAGGTCACGAACCTTATGAGTTGGCATCACGAGCACTTCCACGCTGCGATGCGGCGCAACAGGAGACGGCGAGGCTGCCTGTTCTGTCGCAAAACAAGCGTCGTACATACTCAAATGTACCACAAGTTCCTTCTTGGCTTCGATCTCCGTGATCGGATGGTTCAGTAGTTCGTAGTACATGACGTTGGTACGCTCCATATACTCCGTGAGTAACTCGTCCAGTGTAGTTTGAGGATCTCCAGAGTACCGTTCGTGACGTAGTGGCGACTTCATGGGTAAATTGTTGAGTGGCGAGTGCTGGTACAGTCGAACATACAGTCGTTTTGGACCAACAAGGTCAAGACGTGCTGCCACTGCTTCGATCACCTCGTCGTATAAGTTACTGAGTAATAACGGGAGAGTAAAAGACTGGTCCTCTGAGTGACCATAGTGATGGAAAGTCACCTCCACACGGTCTAACAAGTACCGGAAGTAGGATGGTACGTCTGGATACCGCCTCTGGAGCCCGTAGCTATGAGGACCGTCCATTGGTTTATCGTCAGTATCCGGAGAGATGACGGCCTTCACTTCTTCACCGTCTGGACCAACATACGTCTCAACGACATCCGGGTCTTCTTCCAGCACCGGCTTGATCACGATATTGTCCACTTGTTCCTCGTCTTCTGCGTACTGGAAGCAAACGATGTCTCCGTTCTGGATTTCCGCTGCTGCGAGGGTTGTGTCCATGTCAATCTTGGCCACAGTGACAGGCTGCACTTCCTCAAATAACAGTAATTGTCTGGTAAAGGGGATTGCCAACGCCTCGTGCAAATATTGCGCCAGTTCGGCGCCAGTTATCCGCGAATCCACAACGATATTCCCCACGTACTCCAGTCTTTCGCCGAGTTTCTTCTTTAAATCGTAAAACTTGACAAACAGCAAAATATCGTGACTTTGTAGTGGCGGAGCATGGACAGCGACGCTCTCTGAAGTCTCAGTTAAAACAGCGTCTTCGTCCTCCATTTCTTGACTGGGTTTGCTCGCATCTGTAGTCACTGGAGGCGAAAATTCATCCAAGAAATGCCGGTGGATGATCGACGTCTTGGTCTTCTTTATTACGTCAGGAATCGACGGAGACGACGGCGATACTGATGAAGCAGCTTGAGACGAAGACGCATCCAGGATTTGGAGATACAATTTAACAGGCGTCTTAGGTGAGGCATCGTCCTCAAATAACGAGTCCACACGACAGTCGTAGACGTCAGGACCGAGCGGTAGATCCGGTCGAGTGGTGCGGTTCTCACGCGTGATAACTTTCCACAGGCGTTGTCGTGACATGGGCACTCCAGTCTCTTTATACACACGACGGTACAGTTGTCGGATACACGCTGCACGCTTGATACGGACACGCACTGTGGTCGAGTTATTGAACCCTGCGAAATCTGTGATCTTAGTGATCCGCTTGAGCCTGGCGATACTCGTGTCCGACGCGATACGGAGATTCATGTACAAGTGTTCGGTCTGTTGCGCTTTCTTGCGTCTTGCTGCTGCCTTCTCTTCCTCGTGGAACCGAGTCACAAGCTCCTTTGGGATCGGCAGCGGATCGCTTTGCCAACTAGGAAGCTCAGAGTCTCCTGTAGCATCGCTCTCCATCGTTTCTGACGCGAGTTTTACGTCTGGAATCGCACTGATGTCGTTTTCGCCGTCACGCACGTATACGAGCATATATGCGCTTGAAAAACTCCGACCAAGTGGCAGCATTAGACTGTTTGACGTAGAACTGAGTGGGAGATTGGCACTGCCGTCATTCTGGCTGTAATCGTACGCGTCCTCTGTCTGCTCTCCGTCTCCTGTATCCACTGATCGGAACTCGAGACCATCCATTCCATTCGGTTCCGTATTCGCGCCACTATTCCGATCTGGCGAACAAAAGAGTGAAGACGAATACAAAGGCGACGGAGGCTCAGTTGCACCACTTGGGGGTGTAACTGGAGTCCCTCCTGAGCCAAAATTACCCTCAATCGCTACCTGTTCGTCCACGCGCGTGATCTGGTCGTCATCGAATCGAAACCAGTCTGTACTAGTAGCGATGTGCTTACCTGGCCGAATAAATACGTAGTAGTGACCACCATGCACATCGCCGCTGTGCACTAGCACACTATGCAGGTGATAAATATACCGTGGAGCTGGATCTTTACTCTCTTCTTCCTTCTCCTGGTCATTCGAGATAAATTCATCTAACACCAGTGTTTTAGGGAACTCAAACCGGTCGTGAACCTTCACCATCCCGTCACGCATTGCGTCGTACTCGAATCGCTTTAACTGGATGTTAAGAACGGGCGGGAAAGTTAGAAACTCGATACCTTTCTTGGCATCCTGCTTGCCATGTCCCTCCGATTCGTACTGATTGTCTCCATCCAGCATCTCCTCCTCCACATACTTGCGAAAAGACTGCATCAAGTTCTTACAGCCCTTCACATCTAGTTGCAAGTCGTAGAACCGTTCCTCTCGTGAAGACTGAAACTCCACGTTTACACACTGCACAAAGGATCTAACTTTCCCCTCGAAAAGTTTCTGGATAGCTGAGTCCACTGGCGTGTTCTTCATCTTTTCCTCTAACCGATCGCACAGGATCCGGTACAATTCCTGTACGTCATGCTGCATGAACGAGTCGATCGCACTCCAGCCAAAAGACCGCGTAAGCTCCTTCGTCGACACTGCCTTACGCTGTCTCTGTAACCTGTAAAATACACGCTGTAACGCTAACGACACCGAGTCATTCGTGTCTTCCTGAGCTGTCGGGGTGGCGTATACTACCTGTCGAAAGGCTCGTAAGTGGAACAGTGTCTGTAGTAGCGAGTTCAGATAACACGTGGCTCCCTGGTTCTTCAGTCCCACCATTCCTGTCTCCTCCTTCGAGTCGTACGAGAGCAAAGGTTGAGATTCTACCTCCTGAGTGGCTGAAATACTCGAGTCTTGAGGCTGTTCCGGCTTCTCTAGAGCTGATACGTCGCCAACGAAGCTCAAACGCAATTCGATTTCCACTCGACCTTGTTCGTCCAAGAACTGGTTGCTGGGATTCATCAATTCGCTCCTCTGAACGAACTGACTCATGCCAAACTCGGCGTTTTCCTTGGAAAACTCGTGCACGCTCGTGTGTTTGATGAGCGGCGGTTGTGGTCCTTGGTTAATGAGTGTAATACTCAGTTCTGCCATTCTGGGGGCTTCTGGTTCGTGTTCTACGAGCTCCACGAACACACCGACAAAAGACTGGTCTGTGGGGCTTCTGGGCTGCCAAATAACGCGCCAGGAGGCGCCCTGACCGTCTCTTTGCACGGGCGTCACGATTCGCTCATTGTCGGGCTCTAGAACGGAGAATTTTTCGTGGAAAATGAGCGTTGGCAGGCTTGTGTCTGGAGTTTTTACGGGAGACGAAGGGTTGGAACCGTCTGAAGCCGCCTGTGCATCGCTGACGCTGGAAATTTCAGAGGCAGAGCACGCAGCATCCACGTCCATGGGCTCCGCATCGGCGTCGGTCCGCGTGTCATGCTTCTTGCGGCGCTGGGCCACGGGCGGCGAGTCGCCCACCGGACTCCGACGCTTCTCCAGCATGACGAGGATTGACTGGGCCAGTGAGGGAGCGGGTGGTTGGAAGATAATGAGGCATTTTTCGACCAATTGAAGAGTCCCTATTTAGACCCGATTTAGACTACATCGTCGAAAATGTTTTTATGTTTTAACTTTTTCATCCCGCCATCACTAGCTTTTTATTTTCAGATTCAACTAACGTTGGATGCTCAAACTATAAAAAAAAATCCTGAATAGTTAAATAGGGCTCCGTGTAGGTTGGATGGCTATCCTATCGTGATAAAGTGAGAATTGGAGAGCTGCTGCTTATTTGGCGAATAGACCCACCGAAGAATAGCAGCCTCACATCGACAACCTCTTATTGTTGTATTTCACATATCTAGTTATATGAAAAGAAGCCTTGATTTCGAGAAAGTGGCGCTGAGGTGAGATCGCTCAGATTGATTTATATTTGTTTTCACGTGGGAGTTGATAACGCTCTTTGAGTTGCACACCGAATCTTCCAAACTATTTAAGAAATACGCTAATTACGACGCGCAGGCAGTAATAGAACGGCAACTGGTTTTTGAAGCCGAAGTGAGCGATTTGAAGGCACCATAACTCGTGATTTAAATGTTCTTTTAGACCCACGTGATGCTTGTTTTGTAAATGGTTTGACGGGGCACGTTAAGGTAGAAAACAACTTGTGAACTATGTTTGGGTGAGCATATAATAGTTTGGGTAAGTTTACTGTGTCGCAAAGTTGAGTATATGCTGTGTATCGTGATGTGATCTGAAAGTTGTGCTACAGGCAATAATTTTGGAAGGAATAATCTGTGTGAGGCTGTTCACATCGCAATTAGAACTGTCTGACCGGGATTCCAATCGGCACCAGTTCAAAATGTCTTCATTAAATTTGTACTTAGCCCGTATCCACGGAATTCCAATACTGAATATAATATGAGAAGGCACACCTCTATCTGGTCGTACAGCTATTCTCTCCAAACACAAACGCCACAGCGGCGGCGCCGAAGACTGAGAGTGGGCCGCCGGCTCTCGTGTGGTTCCGAGCCCTCCGACGGACCCCTACGTGCGCCCTACGGCTGCCCAAGACCCCCGACTTGGTGCTTCAATCCTCGCCATTCCTCCGGGCCACTCCAGTGATGCTAAATACCCAGCATGGCGACTGGTGCGCTGCGGAAGGGTGTAGAACCAAGGGAGTTGTTCGATATGGTCATGGGCCAAGCTCAGGAAACTGAGAAGGACTCAGGTCTAAGCGCGTTATGTGCTGAGAAAGCGAGCGAAAATCGTGACGACATCCTTAGTGAAGAGAATCCGGAGTTTGCTCCGGGATGCTGGTTTGGTCTCAGTCGCTGTCAGTCCCTATAGGAATGGGCTGTATTTTGTTGGAATGTACTAATGCTTAACAGCGTATGGAGATGGGTTTTGTGGCGAATATTGACGTAGGACTCACCAGCGAAGAAGTTAAAGCTACCGAGAAGGCTGCATTTGAAGGAGAGCTGGCAGAGCGGATGCAGGAGTTGGGTCAACAACTGCACGCCACTGTTTAGGCGTTCATGGTACTACGCGATGTGATCACTATGTTTGCCTTGCTTGTGCAACTTTCGCAGTGCCTGCTGCAACCGCTGATGAGCCGTGTTTCTTAAAAAGGCAGGCGCTTTTTCCTGAGCCGTTCTCCCAACACCTAAGCCTCGATATTGAACGCTGGTGATGAAGGATCAAGTGCGAAGCCCGTAGGTAAGAATAGAATAAGATATCGGGCTACGTGTCTGAATTCATAGAGTGTTGTTTTTATAGATGCAGAAGCGTATACTCGTAGTTTAGCCGTGAGCCACTCGTACCAAATCGACGCAAGCGACTGGGACCTGCTCGTTTTGGTCGAGCTGCTTTAGGTGTTAACTGTGATGCAGTGTGACGGGGTCACACAGCACTTTGTGCAGAGGAAGTTGACTTCCTCTAGAGTATACAACTCTAAGTGAACTACCGTTCACGTGTCCCTGGTCTGAGGGGACGAAGTACTCACTTGAGGGCACGATGAAGACTGATTTTTATTTATAGGTAAACTTAACTCAGTTTCTAATACAAACTATAAGTCACCTATAATGAAGCTATGTAGATATGCAATGATTGGCTCCTAGAGCCCCTGGTATCATGTACCGGGTATTTCAAGAGTGACTGGTCACTCTTCATGTACACTTGGGGTATAACCCCGTTACATGCAGGCTCCGTGGTTCCTAACAAGCGTTCTACTAGCTGCTTGTTTTGCAGAACGATAACGCTGATCTGATCTAAACGATTCTGCAGCAGCCTCAACACGATGGCGAGCTGATATGACTCGTGGGGTGGCAACTTACTTGGCTCGGGGAATAAAGGCTCGGCGGATTGTAAACCTCCAAGCTAACATATCAGACTCATCTACAGCTCGTGCCGCCATTGCTTCGCGCACCTTAACGATATGGGTAGCTGTCACAGAAATGCGTCATTTAGGGGTAGGCAAGAAGACGAGCATGTTGGCCACATCTTCTTCGATGTTGAGGGATTGGTCCGGAAATGCAACTGTGCTAGCAAATAGGACCACCTCCATCTTCTGTGCACGACCAACTACTGGAGCCTGGAGAGCAGCAAGTGATGGGTGGAGAGCAGAAAGAGATGGACGGAGAGCTCCATCTTTCGGCTCCCACCCGCTCAACACTCTCGAGGAGTGCTGATCGGCCTATATTGCCGAATGCCTTGTTCACTTGGTCCAGCTGCCACCCTCCCCGTTTGATGATCCCGTTCTCCGCCACAGTGTCGTTGTTAACGTGCATTGCTCCACCACGACGGAAGGGACGCGAGGTAAGCCCGGGGTGAGCTTGATATTCTGTAAGCTTGCGTTCTGTTTGACTCTGACTAATATATCCTGTTCACGTATGATTGTGCCCCAGGAAGTGATGGTCTCGGTATCGGACTATGAGATTCGTGCATGGACGTGTGATCATCGTTGGTTTCTAGAAGCTCCACAAGGGATAGCTTCGTATAAGTAGATCCTTGTAGGAGCGTCGCTTTAACTCGCTTAAACCGAAGGAAAAGAACTCCACCCATGTATTTGCATTCATCAGAAGCTCAAGTAGAAAAATTAAATTGAAGCATTCCCGGCAAAATCGCAAGTTGCTATTTTCACGTTGCTCAGCGCCCGAACTATGGCCATAGAGATGCCACCTCATCACCACTAGCGCAGCGTTCAGGTATTCACTCTCGTTCGAGGCGGCTGTGTACAGTAATTGTACAATTACTTCTAAGTCCTGTTTAGAGCACGGTTGGGTCATGCGCTCGTTTCCGCTCTCCTACCGATTGGTGCAGTACTTTCGGGGCCCTGGTTGTATCCTTTGCAGCTTGGGGCTTATTAACCCGCCTTGTAGAGGATACTTGTCCACCTACTGTATAATATGCTTTTAAAAAAATTGTATCCAAAACAATTTTTTAAGATTCCAACCAAATATGGGCGGAATAGTTGGAGTTGTGATGTATTATTATTCATCTTTCTATTGGGCGAAATTAAATGTACGGCTTAATACAATTGGGTAAAATTCTTGGGTAAAATGCTCTATACCTCGGTAACTTGCATTGTCAGCAGACTGGAGATCTGTGACGCGCGCCAAAGTGGAACGTCCACTGCAAGTTGTGCCTAAGGATTTGGCTGGCGGGCAAGCACCAGCTAATGTTCGCCAGCCATCACTAGCATTAGGTCTTTATCAAGAAGCCCAGTTGAAACAACATGAATACAGTCAGTTCCAATTTCACCTACAAATACAACAATCACCACAGCAACTGGTGACATGCATTGACATGTACTGGTTGGAATGTAGCTGATAATATACCGTACAGCTTCTAGCTGTCCTCCCAGGATAAATAGCAATGCCATTAATTGGGAGCCCTGCTGAAATCACTCCCAAAATCATAGTCATTTACAGGGTGGAATGTAGCTGATATTATACCATACAGATCTTCTAGCTGTCCTCCCAGGATAGACAGCAATGCCATTAATCGGGAGCCCTGCTGAAATCACTCCCAAAATCGAAGTTTTATTGACAAAGGACCCCTCTTTGCTTTCCGGGCCTGTAAATTAAATTTTAAGCAACATTTTAATTTTCGCTGTCCGAAAGTGAGCACGTGTCGATCTTACTCTAGATCTTGTTTGATTTGGTCCCGATTGACGGCGAGTGGAGCAGTTCCGCTCGCGTTGCATATCTCCCTACAAATGTGCTATCGCTGAATGGCCGGGAAAGATCTGGTTACGTGCAGCTCCGTAGCGGTGAAATGCTTCATTGTTGTGGTGCAGTTTGCCGATCCGGAGGCGTCCGGTTTGGAGGATTAAACGCTTGTATTACTCCACCGCTTGGATATTGTGAGTTTTTACAGCGTTCAGCATCACCGATTACAGTCCCCGTGTTCACGGCGCCAAGCATGATTTTTGTTCGTGTAACCTTTGATACATGTACCGTTAGCCAAGAAGTAAAGAGAGCTCGTCGCCGACGTACCGACATCACGTATGACTGAATCTGTTAACTGGATTATTAGAGATCATTGCACAATTGTCGGGATGGCAGGCGGATCACTCTTCCACGTCGGCGAAGATGTCGAATTCTGGAGAGTTTTGATCCACCTGAGCATCCTAGCTGTCTGCCTCGTGCTCTTTGAAGGAGCACTGCACAAACTGGAACACAAGTTCCCTCCTTCCGAGAAATACCAGCACATGCTCAAGAAGGCCTATCGAGAACTCATGATACTAGGTTTGATCAGTCTCGGCCTCAAGATCCTCAAAGAAATCCCCGACATCGACAGCGACAGCAAGACGATGCTGGCCTTCCAAGTGGCCGATTTGACCATCTTCCTTCTAGCACTGGCGCTCATTCTACAGTCCACCGGTGTGTTCCTACTACTACGCAACCAGAACGACCGAGCCGAACGTGCCGAGCTGATCACAACGCAAGACCTGGTTACCTCGGTCAACGGGTCCAAAAACTCCGACGATGCGATGCCTTCTTTCTTCCAGACGCTGTTCTGTTGCGGCAGATCGGCCAAGAAGAGAGCCAACGACAGAGAACTCGTCGAGTTGAGACTACTGCGACGTCTGTTCCTTCACCGCTTCGGATTACCGCAGCTCTTCCCGTACTCCAAGTACCTCAACCGAGCTCAAGCCAACCAGATCGCGCACATGACCGAAGTAGAGCCAGCGATGTGGGTTGTTCTGCTCGTAGTGGCATGGTCGATCTGTGGGTTGCTAGTGATTCTCGAATCACTTCATACAGAGATGCCAGAGAGCCACGAACTCGTCGAGGCTGTCATGGTGTTCGCTTGGATTTTGTTATTGCTTCACTACATGGTGTGCTTGTACTTCCGCTCCTGCGTACATCACCTCCTGCGCATCGGATCATTCAGCACAGACAAGGCCACTCTAGTTACCAACTTGAGGGCTATGGCCGATGAAGAAGCAGACGCGTGGAAGAATGAGGAAGCAGACAAGGCATTAGAAATCATGAACAGCGTTCAAGAGCACCACGAGGAGCTCGAACTCCAACGTCAGCGCTATAAGACCGGGCGAGAAGATTTGAGTGGTGTCATGGCAACGTCATCCTCTCTTAACATACGCTCATTTTCACACAAGGGCTGGCACACTACGGTTATACTGCTCCTTATTCTTAATGGTTTCCTCGTTACCCTGTTTATCCAGTGCGCCGTGTATGAGCTGGACGACATTTACGAAGAGTTTGGGGTGCTACCCGCAGTGATAGTGCCCCTACCGCTGCTGATCAATGCACTAGTCTTACAACATCGCATCTTCTACGACTTTGTCATCGTGAGCAGTATGCTGAGTATTGATTCGCATACACTCAGTGACGTTGTAGAAAATTTCAGCGACATCGTGCGTCTAAGGTCCGAGTTCTCCACCATGCTACTAAACCATATTATCCAGCACGAGCTTCTTATATCGGATCTCCAGGACGAACTGAAGGCCCAGGACCGAACCAACTCCGGATTCATCGAAGTCGACGATCTACGGGATGTTTTATTAAAGTTTGGATTTCGCCTGACGCGCTACCGTTTCAACAGCGTAGTGAAGCTGTTGTTTGAGCTCAAAGGCACCAGAGTTGCGTACGCGCACGTGGTGCATTTATTGTTGATGGCTCAGAACGAGAATATGGGCGAAATTATGTCTGGTCGTCAGCAGTTGCGACTGAGTACGATGATGAGCGACGACCTGTGCCAGTTCAGCCTGCGGTCTCACTCCACGTATAACCTCTTCAACTCGAATCGACAGGTTTCGATGATGTTATCGCCCAACATGGACGAGCTCAGTCCGCCCGACTTCGTGAGTGTTGACACAGAGAACATCATTCCGAAAAACTCACACCACGGCATCAACGAGAACACTACGCAAAATATGACGCGTTGCCGCATGAGCTCACAGACCTTGCACGACATGTTCCATTTGCCACGAGTGTCGGAATCCCATCTCCCTACAGGGCTTTAAAAGGCAAATGAGCGAACGCACGAGATCAGTATCAAGTGAATTCAAACATCTTTTAGTGTAAATGCACTGCAACCGTAGTTGTCGACATTGCAGGTCAAGAGAATTTACTGGAAATACTTTATCAAGAAGTCAGAAAAATTGAAGAGTGTAGTTAGCGTGATAGGATACATGAATGCATATTAGTCGTCGTTAGTGCGTTTTTTTTTTTAGCGTTTAGTGTACACAATATAATTTGCCTGAAAACGCTGCTTTAGGAAGCGATAGTTATTGTGTTTGCCGTGTACATACAATGCCCAAGCTGCTTGCGCACACGTGTTCATTGCTTTTCTATATTTTGCTGTTGTGGAAATGATAAACACCATGTTGCACATCCTGAACCCGATCCTAGCGTTTTTGAACACCAACAGGATGAAGAGTAAGCTGCTCCCGCATCCCTACGCGTGCTGCACTGATCGATGAGCAGTATTGGATCAGCTCTTCCGGTAAATCAACAATTAATTAATAGTTCGCCTCGCCAATGATACAGCATCGCTCTTTCGAGAAATCTTTGGTAAAATACTGTCCTGCCTTGTCCAAGCAAGTTGCAGTTGACATGCGAGTTGAGGTAGCACAGCATTCGATGATTATCCAGTTCATTTGCCGCTTTCCTGTCTGGTTTATGCAACATAAGCAACGATTCGCGACCATCACTAGCCCGTATAAATTCTGCCGACACGCGGCACCGGGATAAATAGCTTCCGCGCGATCCGTGCGCTGCCATTGGGTCACCGCTGTGCATCTACAACTGAGCAACATGTTGCCGACACGATAAACTAACGTTCTACCAAGTTTGAGGCTTTGTGGGGAGCTACAGAATTCATTAGCACGTGGTGTCTCGGGTGTATTGGCGAGAGGATGAACCTGTATATTCGTATACAGATGGGTGATGGGCTGGGCCAAATTGGGTCATTTGCCGCATCTCTGGTGGCACTGGAACTGCAGCCATCATGCCTGTAAACTGTCCTGTGTAGTGCATAGCAAGTTGTTGGGGGGGACTGGTGTTAGGCCTATCGATATCGCCGAGATGCTCGATCCGGTGCTCTCTACACGCAGCGTGATAAAAATACCCATCTGCCGAAATGGGCAAACAATTTCAAAAAACTGGGTACAAAACCAAGTCCCACGGTTTTCTGAATTTCTCAGATTGAAACCAAATCCTTCTTTATCAAATACAATTTCCAAGTCAAAGCGAGCAAATTTCGCCATGTGCCCATTTACGTTTAGGTAATGGCCTGAAGAGTTAGGGTTTTGAAGAGAAATGTGCCTTGGCCCAGTATTTTTGCACTTTGGCATTCGCCGAATATCACGAACAAGCGTCGCACCGTGTGGCCATCGGCGCATTGTCAACGCCACACAATTGCGATGGACTGGGACCCCACCAACAACGACACCGATGGCTACATCTGCCCCCCATGTCCAGTGTTCTACCCCACGGCCGAGGAATTCCAACATCCGCTGAAATATATTTCCAGGTGTGGTAATTTATATAGCAACCACCTTCTCCGCCATCACAGCGCTGCACTCGCTGCATTTCCGTCCATTCCAACAGCCTCAATGGCTCTGGAAGACCCACGGCCGCTCAGATTGGCCAAACAGTGGAGACTTTGATGCCAAACGACGCGAGAATGAATGTCACTTAGCTCTGAACACTCACTCTTTTTTTTTTTTTTGCTTTGTAGCATTCGCCACATCGGCATGCAGGCTGGTATCTGTAAAATAGTGCCGCCTTCGGGCTGGCGTCCTCCGTTCGCTATCAACGAGAAGACGTTCCGCTTCCGGACGCGCGTACAGCAGCTCAACTGCATCGAAGGTCACTCCCGTGCAGAAGGCCAGTTCGTAGAGGCCCTAAGACTCTTTTTGTATCAACGCGGTCAGCCTATGAAGGAGCTACCACGTGCAGACGGCCAGCTGGTAAATCTCCACTTATTATACAAGACAGTAGTCTCTCTCGGTGGCTTCGACGCAGTCTGTAGCAGTAGCAGGTGGGAGCAGGTAGTACGCCGAGTAGGCCGCACCAAGGCAGCAAGTGAGCCCTCCCCAGATCTCTGTGGACTCTATAAAACCCACTATGAGACCACATTACTAGCCTATGAACAAGAACAGCAAGCCAAGAGCAGCGGTAGTACCGTAGAAGCCAAGATACAAGCCACTCCGTCTACAACTAACGCATCGGGTGATACCAAGGCCACACCGTCCTCCAAGCCTCGAACTCTTAGCGGGAGGAAGCGTCCTGCTTTCATTAAACACGAAGAGACCGAAGAAGAGCGTCGTGTGAAGCGTACGTTATTTTCCGACGGTGAACACACCAGCAGCGAAGAGAACGACACTCCAAAGTCCGAAATTCGACCAAAAGAGAAGACAACACAGCACAATCTCGAGCCTGAGGCCTTAAAACCTTTAGAAACCCGCAAGATGCGGCTCGGCGCTCCGGAAATTCGTGCTGGACAGAAGTTTTACCGGTTTTTCCCCGACGCCGGCGCGGTTTTAGCCGAGGTGAAGCGCGTCTTTGGCGGTAAGAAACCGCACGTGGCGGTAAAATACTTGGAAGACGGCTCCAACGACGACATCGAGCTGTCGACGATGGAGATTTTGATCGCCAATGGCTGGGACGCCAGGGCGGCGGAGCTGGCGTTCAATAGCGAGGTCTGCCAGGCCTGTCTGCGTGGAGACTGCTGGGACCGGATGCTGCTGTGCGACGGCTGTAACAGTGGGCAGCACATTTTCTGCCTGGATAATCCACTGGATAAAGTGCCTACTGGAGACTGGTACTGCAAGGAGTGCGTGGACGACGCCATGGATCCGGATAAACGCAAGGAGAATCCAAAGTTCGGCTTCGATATGGGCGCAGAGATCAGTATGGTCGACTACAAACAACGTGCTGATGCCTGGAAGCGAGACTACTTCTCCTTATCGTCTGATATTAACCCGGACGAAGCGATCAGTGACCGGGAGTTAGAGGCTGAATACTGGAGGTTACTGAGTATTCCGATCCACGAACAACGGCTCGAAGTGCAGTACGGCAGCGACGTGGACACTGGCGCGAACGGGAGTGCATTTCCACGTACTGATCTGTATATGAAGAACCTACGGACTGTCAATAAGCGCTGGAAGAACCTGACGACCAAGGCCAAGAGCGACTACGTTCGTCAACTCAGCGAGTTCTTCTCTCATGGACTTCGTGACGGTCTGGCTGTTAAAACAGAAGGAGACAACTGCAACGTCGATGCAGCGCAGTCATTGGAGGAATTACTGCAGAGATACGCTCAAGACGACTGGAATTTGAACAACATGCCCAAGCTTCCTGGCTCTGTGCTGCAGTATCTGGACGAAGACATTAAAGGGATTATGGTGCCATGGCTGTACGCTGGCATGTGTTTCTCCACCTTCTGCTGGCATGTAGAAGACCACAACTTCTACAGTACCAGTTATCTGCATTGTGGCGCTCCGAAGACCTGGTACGGCATCCCCAGTGCCAGTGCTGAGCATTTTGAACGCACGATGAAGGAATTGACGCCCGAACTCTTCGGTAGTCAACCGGATCTACACATGCAGTTGGTCACAATGTTCTCTCCGAAAACGTTGCGAGAACACGGCGTTCCAGTGTACCGTGCGACGCACCGTCCGAACGAGTTTATTGTCACGTTCCCGTCAGCTTATCACGCGGGCTTTAACAACGGATTCAACTGCGCTGAAGCGGTTAACTTCGCCACGTTGGACTGGTTGTCGTGGGGTGCCAAGTCGCTGATAAAATACCGCAAGTTCCGTAAATTACCGGTTTTCTGTCACGAAGCTCTGGTCTGTACGCTGGCCGAAACGTTAGCGGATAGCGACAGCATTGACTTCGAGAATACGCGCTCGTCTTTACTCCCTGCGGTGGAGCAATTATTGCGGGATTATCAGGAGTTCCAGCGACGTGTGGATAGCAGCGAGATGCGTGTGGAGAAGCGAGAACGTATGGCTGAGTATGAGAAGCATGGTGCAGTAATAGCAGCAGATCCTGAGGCCTCGTCGACGTCTTCTATGCGGCGTAGTATGGTGGCGCGAGCGTGCAACAAGCCGTCGAAGATAGGAGGTAATAGAGGCTCCAAGATGAGGATGAAGATGGAGACATCAGAGACGTCCATGCGACCTACCAGGATGGTTTTGTGGGCTGGGAGATCCGGGAAGCACGAGGGTTTACGCTGTGTAACATGCAAACAATACTGCTATCTGCAGGCTGTGGTGTGCACTAGATGTCGCCCACCACAAGGGAGTAATGGGGGCCCTACCGTCGGTTGTTTGGAGCACTATCCGACCATGTGTAAGTGCAGAGATCCGGCTAATTTCTTGTACTTGTATCGTTTCGAGGCTTCTCGCCTTGAAGAGATGATCACAAGTCTACGCAGACGCCTGGATAGCGTCCAAGACTGGAACGAAGAGTGCGACACAGCGATGCAGGCTTTCAGAGAGTGTTCCGGCCAGTATAAGCCGACAATTGTCGACTTGAAACATCTCCTATCACGTGGTAAAGCTTCGGGAGGTGCAGACCGGAGACGTTTGGACTCACTAGAGTTCCGGATACAAAATGCTGAGAACTGGAACTCACGTGCTGATCGACTGCTTCTCTCGGTTAAACAGAGCCGTACTGCTCAAAGTCTTGTCGACTTTGAGTCGCTGTTGATGGAGGCGGATAAATTACTCGTCAAGCCTTCAGCAATGGATAAATTACGCGACGTAGTCACCGAATGGCGTGCAGTTCGAGCTGAAGCGGTTAAATTACTCAACACCGTCCAACGGATTGTCAACGACGAGATCCGGAACAATTCTCGACCGAGAAGCTCGTCAGCCGATACGTCGCTAGTGGTGCAGTCCATGGGCGCTCCCAACGTCTTACTACACGACAACGTTCACTTCGGTCGGCTGTGTACAGCCATCAAAACTGTAAGTGATCGACTACGAGCCAAGAAGGAGAGCAGCGCAGACGGCAGCTTCCTCAGTCAACTGGCACGTGGGCAACGGTATCTCGAAGTGCTGTGCAAGGTGAATGTACTAGCTGCTACTATCGTGGACAGAACTCAAGGAGGTACAGTCATGGGCACACCGACGCAAGGACAAGTGGAGCGTGTGCTTGGTGAAGTACAGGGATTACGACTATCCAATCCGAACTCTATCGCCAACGCTGGAGCCTTACAGCAGCTTGTAGCAGCCACGGAAGCCGTAGCTACCGAGATCGAACAAGCGCTGCGTGATGACTCCAAGAGCTCGGAAGAACTCGAACTTTTACTCCGACGAGCGGTTGCTGTGCCTATCCCTCCACTTAATACTCAGAGCCTCAAGGATCGACTGGAGAAATGTCGAGTTTGGGAGCGTAAAGCACATCAGATCCTGGCAGTCGCAGGTTCGAGTTACAAGGCGCTGATAGAGCGTCCGTCAGTTGAAGATGTCGAGCGGTTCTACGCCCAAGCAGACGCGCATTTCGTGTCCAGTTCGTCCATTCTACGTCGACAAGTGCACTCGCGGCTGCAAGACTGTCGACGCTGGTATGACGCCGTCCACGCGCTGTTCTTACGTCCGTCCAATAGCCACTTGTCTCTCAGCCAGTTCTTACAGACGGCGTTGGATAAAGTACAGCACCAACACTCACAGAACGCGAGTCAGGCATTGCAGGTGCACTCGCGACTGCACTGCGTCTGTCAACAAGTCCTCAATGAGCGCGCTCAAGTCGTGTCGTGTCAACAATGTCAGCAGTATTTCCATCCTCAGTGTGTCCCAGAATTAATGCCCCAACGCTCCAAGGACGCCTTCGTATGTGCCTCTTGTCGGCCACGCAAGCGTACAAGCAGTCCTGAAGCTCCGATCTTCTGTCTGTGTCGAGGTGTGGAGCAAGCGCCCATGATCTGCTGCGACTTCTGCGATGAATGGTACCACGCGTCGTGTGTGGATTTATCTCCTTTAGGTCTGGATAATATCGACGCCTTCCGTTGTCCACGATGTGCTAGAAGACAGAATCTGTACTACATGGACAAGAAACTACTACGTCGTGAGTGCCTGGGTAGAAGACCGGCGTTGTCCAGAGTGGAAAGCTTCCTGGTTCAGATGCAGACGCAGCTGATAGCGTGTCCTCCTGGAGCGCATGAACTCATCGCATACATCCACGCAGTCAAGACAGTGCAGAGCGACGTCACGGCATTTGTTCGGACCTTCGCGTCGCGCGAGTTCTCGGCTGCTGCGTATGCTACTGAGCAGTACGTACAGAGGCAAGAAGGTGCGGTGATTCGACTGATGGAGCGCGTGACGAACCTCGAAGTGGGGCTGGAGACCTCGCAGGTTCAGTTAGGAGCGGTACATTGGTGTCTTCGAGCGTGTCAACTGGTACTGGGGCCTAGTGACAGAGCCCCACGATACGCCCACTTGGCGGCTATACTACAAGATGTTAAGAGTCAAGAACCAGGCTTCGCGTTCCCTCGTCAAGAGTATCGACTGATGCAGTTGACGATCGCTGAACGAGTCAATAAGGCTGCACAATGGCTACGTGCTGCGAAGTCTCTAGAAGTAGAGGAGTGGAATGTCGAGAAAGCGCAACGTTTACTGCGGATTGCAGAGGAACTGAGTGCGTATTTGCAACTGCCGCCGACAGAGCTGCAACTTGTCCAGAGAATAATTGACGGTGGGGTTGCTAGTGGAGAAGGTCATGTTGCTTGGAAGAAACAGCGACATTGGTAGGAATTTACTCAAAATCTGTACAGATTAACATGTTAGTAGATTTTTTTTCTACTTCGTGGTTTTTATCTGCTTGAATTCTTCCCAGAGTGCAGGAGGGAATTGGTCCAGAACACGTTGACGCATGTGAGCCTGTGTCTCGGCATGGATCTCACGGAAATCTTCTTGGCCGTGATCGGCCTCGGTTAAGATGCGTGCAGAAGTTTGAGTCTTGTCAGTCGACACAAAACGCACTTCTTCGTCATCTATTTCTTGGTGGATCGCAACTTCCACGTCAGATTTTAGTTCCGTGAAAATCTAAAAAAAAATCCACAAGTCAGTAAAATATAGTAGATGTTGCAAGTAATTTATATACCTCCCAGTCGGGGAATTTTTTCACCACCTAAAGACAAAGATATCGTTAGTTCATGAGAATTTACTAACGTGAGATGGAGAACAGTACTTACACTGAAGAAAGTATGTGCTGGAGGGTTCTTGTACACGCCTGTGGACGGCAGATTAAAGTCGAATGGTTTGTCCGAAGCGTAAAATACGATGTTGGCTGCATCGGGTTCGTCTGGTTCCTCCATCTCTCGAAAACACTTGACATGCTTAAACACACTCTGAAGCGTACGGTAGATTGACTTCGGCGCCGCTGCTCGTGGGTCTTGCATGTATCCAACAAAATTCATCACCAAAACTCCATCGGTTGTCAACCAATTTTCACGGATACGCAGCATTTCTTCGCGAAGGAAGAATGCGAAGGGATTCCAGCCAGTATACACGTCCACAATGAAGAGATCGTATGGATTCTCCTCCTCGGTTTCCACGTCAAGATCCTCTGGCTTACTAGCCAGGAATTTCAATCCATCCATGACGAACGTTCTGCCTTTAGGACACTCGTCCTCTTCACCTATAGAGCACCATTCATACTGAAAGTAGTCTGCAGCTTGAGTCACCACTGCATCACTAATCTCCACCACATCTGTAGTAAAGAGAATTTAAAATTTTAATTTCCCAACCAAAATATTCTTAAAAGAGGTGGAACTCTAAAATTTACCTGTAGGGATGTCCATTTCTCGTAAGAAGCTCGGGACTGTACCAATACCCAGTCCGATCTGTAGTGCCCTCGTAGGTTTGCGCTCCAAATACGCAGCACACTGCATGATGGTGAAGCCTGGGAACGCCGTTTGTTTACGCAGATACGGGTCGTCGAATTCGGCTCCAATGATGGTTTCGTCGTA
>NW_008649046.1:257780-259547 GCF_000247585.1 Phytophthora nicotianae INRA-310
GCCATACAACCTTCCAGTCAACCAAACGGCCGACGGACTAAAAGACCAAAAAGTTGCGGTCCAAAAGAGCCCAAAAAGGAAGAAAAAAAAACAGTGCGGTCCAAAAAAACTGACATACAACGTTCAAGTCAAAAAAACGGCAGAAGGCTAGGACGCAATACACCCGGCTGTACCGTAACGGACAAAACGGTACGACATAGCAAAAGGTTGATTGTTGATATACTTTATGCTTTGGGCCTAATTTATCCACATATATGAGCTACGATCGCTCAACTTTTGAGTTACGACACGGAGATGACGGCGACACTAGAGATGTTGAACGCGGGATTCGGACAAGCGATGCAGGTTGAACATGTCGTGTAGAGCCTGCGAGCTGACACTGGGACGCTCCATACTCATGGCTTTAGCCCCGCGGCTTGAGATCTGCGGTAGAATATTGCTGCTCATGGCGACAGTCACAAAGTCGGACGCATTAGGTTCGTCCATACTGGGCGGCGCCATCACCGGCACCTGTCGCGTCGAGTTGAAAATGTTGTAGTTGGACTGGGAGCGCATACTGGACTGGCTCAGATCGTCGTACATCATGACACTGGGTCGCAGTAGCGGGTGTGGCTGTTGCTGACGCACGGACATCGTTTCGAAGAGGTTGTCGTTCTGTGCCATGAGCACCAGACGCACCACGTGCGAGTACGCGACGGTAGTGCCTTCGAGCTCAAACAAGAGCTTCACCACGCTGTTGAAGCGATAGCGAGTCAAGCGGAAGCCGAACTTTGACAGAACTTCTCGTAGATCGTCCACGTCGATGAATCCGGAGCTGGTTCGGTCCCGGGCCTTCAATTCGGCCTGGAGATCCGAGATATTCAGCTCTTGTTGGATAATATGGTTCAGCAGTGTAGTGGCAAACTCGGATCGTAGATGAACCACTTCACTGAAGTTCTCCACCACGTCACTAAGAGTGTGGGAATTGATACGCAGCGTGTTGCTGACGACGACAAAGTCATAGAAGATGTGACGCTGTAGAACCACTGCGTTGATCACCAGGGGGAGCGGTACCATGATAGTGGGTAGTGTACCGAAGTCTTCGTAGATATCGTCCATATCGTAGAATGCACACTGTACAAAGAGCGTAATGAGGAACCCGTTGAGAATAAGCAGCAACATGACGCCAATGTGCCATCCCTTGTGCGAGAAGAAGCGGATCTCGATGTTCGGAGACTCGGGCATGACACCATCCAAGCTTTCGCGTCGCTTGTTGAGGTGTCCGACACCTGCCTTTTTGTTGCGTTCACGTTGGAGCTCCAGCTCTTCGTGGTGCTCTTGAATGAAGCCCATGACCTCCAACGCCTTGTCTGCTTCCTCGTTCTTCCACGCTTCTGCTTCTTCATCGGCGATGGCGTTCAAGTTGGCAACGAGTGTGGCCTTGTCCTTACTGAACGCTGCAGAGTGGAGCAAGTGGTGTACGCAGGAGCGGAAGTACAGACACACCATAACGTGGAGCAGTAGTAACATCCACGCAAACATCATGAAGGACTCGACGAGTTCGTGGCTCTCTGGCATGTCGGTATCGAGCGTTTTGAGGATCTCTAGCAGCCCACAGATCGACCATGCCACTATAAGTAGAACGATCCACATCGCCGGTTCCACTTCGATCATGTGCGCGATCTGGTTGGCTTGAGCTCGGTTGAGGTACTTGGAGTACGGGAAGAGCTGCGGTAATCCGAAGCGGTGAAGGAACAGCCGTCGCAGTAGTCTCAACTCGACGAGTTC
>NW_008649046.1:263748-283989 GCF_000247585.1 Phytophthora nicotianae INRA-310
CCACGAACGCCTCTTGTACTTCCGGAGTGGGCAAACATTACAGACCTGAAAGTTCAGGGTTTACGGAGTAACGAGGGTCCATCCTGATGCTGTGCAGTCTTCCCACACGTCCCTACAAGATCCTAAAACTGAGCATTTGGTTGGTGCCGTACAATAATCCGCCGTCAATAATCCGTTCTGTACCTTGCCATTCCCTATTTTCCTATGAGCCGGGCAAAGAGTTAACGCGATCACGCTAAAGACTGGCGTGGAGCAACGATCTTTGCCAACAATCGCATCTTTTCATGGCATCGCTACGGATAGACACAGGCGCTTCAAACTTTAATTTGTGGTGGCGATGCTAAAGGCTGGCCCGGACACATCACGAAATGATGAAGTTTCAGGCTTTGACCCACCGAGTTGGCTCAAGTAGCCACCAGAGGATTCGTTATAAGGGGTACAAACACATGTCGATACTAAAAGGTCAGCGTTGAAACGCATCGGATGTTCACAAAAGGATCCCCGGAAGATTATGGTTTGGGTAGAGACAATCAAGGCTCAACAACAAAGAGGAGATTCAGTATACACCTATGTAGAAAGGTGTATACACCAAGGTCTGGACGCTGGAAGAGGCATTTTCGTGTTTTGTGGTCGTCACATGCTCTTCTTCTCTTGTTGAACGAGAAAATTCGCTCGTCACCGTAAAAACAGATATTAGCAGAGGTGGCTGTGCTCAGCTTGCAAACACGCAATGTGTTCAACGAAAGCAGCGAAGACGTGACTTAGATCATCCGCATATTGTGACGGCTGAAACGATTCTACTGAATCAAAGTATCATTAAGAGCATGAACACGTGGAACACGCCATGCTTTGAACATGCTATAGATACTACTTCGAAGTACGATGAATCTTCATGTTCCTGCATTCATAACAACCAGCTTTTTATGAACAACATCTCTAAAGAAATATTTTGGATACATAAGTATCTAGCTATGGCATTTTACTTCAAGCACATTGATATTTATACTATCCCACCGAGTATGATATGGACGATATGGACGGATGTTAACGCGCGTCCGGTAGTCCGTGTAGGTTAAACATGTCGTGCAGTGCCTGAGAGCTGACACTAGGCCGCACAATCGCTGACTGCGTGTTTGGGTTGACACCGCGCTGTGAAATCGGGTGAAGAGCAAAACTACTCACCGCACTCTTCACAAAATCGTCTGGTTTGGGTTCTGCCCCCACACTCGACTCGCCAAGCATCGGTAGCTGTCGCGTTGATGCGTACAAGTTGTAGTTTGACTGAGAGAGCATGCTGGGTTGCCCTTCATGGTCGTATACCATTACACTTGGTCGCAGCAACGGATGTGCAGGATGTTGAGTAACCGGTAAAGTTTCGACGAGATTCTCGCTCTGAGCCATCACCACTAGACGCACCACTTGAGCATACGAGACCATCGTCTCCTGAAGCTCAAACAGTAGCTTCACGACACTATTGAAACGATAACGTGTTAAGCGAAAACCAAACTTCCCCAGTACAGATCGGAGGTCGTCCACTTCGATGTACCCGGTACCAGTAGCGTCTCGTGCCTTCAATTCTTCCTGAAGGTCTTCAATTGTGAGTTCATGTTGCATCATGTGTTGATGCAGTGAGGTTGCGAACTCCGAACGTAGCTGTACGATCTCCCTGAAGTTTTCTACCACATCACTGAGTGTATGTGAGTCAATGCGAACCGTACTACTCACAACGACGAAGTCGTAAAAGATGTGACGCTGGAAGTACAACGCGTTAAGAACGAGTGGTAGCGGGACCAGAACCGTTGCTAATGCGCCAAAATCTTCGTAGATCTCGTCCAAATCGTATACTGCACACTGCACGAACAGCGTGATGAGAAACCCATTAAGAACGAGTAGGAGAATGACCGAGACGTGCCACGCCTTGTACGAGAAGAACCGAATGTCGATCTTTGGGGAGTCCGGTACAACGCCATTGATACTCTCACTCAGCTTCTCCGAACTCTTGTGTGCGATACCCATCGTCGCTGCTGTTCGGTGGTAGAGGCCTTGCTGAAGGAGTTTGCGTTGACGTCGAACGCGTTGGTACTCGAACTCCTCGTGTTGTTCTTGGATGCTACTCATGATCTCCAACGCCTTGTCTGCTTCTTGATTCTGCCAGGCTTTGCCTTCCTCTTGAGCTATCGTATTTAAGTTCTCAATGAGGATCTTCTTGTCATCATTGAACCCGGCAACACGAAGGAGATAGTGAACACAAGAGCGGAAGAAGAGGAAAACCATGAGGTGGACAAGCAACAAGATCCACGCGACGAACATAAACGCCTCGACCAGTTCCTGACGCTCGGGTATGTCTGCATCAAGTGCCTCAAGAACGTTGAGGATCCCACAGATCGCCCAGGCTACTGCAAGAAGCACGACCCACATCATTGGCTCAACTTCGATCATGTGGGAGATCTGGTTGGCTTGAGCTCGGCTCAAGTACTTGGAGAACGGGAAGAGCTGAGGGAATCCGAAGCGACGAAGAAACAAACGTCGAAGAAGACGCAACTCCACGAGTCTTTTGCTATAGTTCTTCTTCTTAGCTGCTCGACCACAACAGAGTAGCGTTTGAGCGGATGAAGGAGCAGAGTCCTTGGGTTCATTCAATAAATGAACGAGATCTTGAGTTGTCATGAGCTCTGCGCGTTCGGCTCGGTCGTTCTGATTACGCAGAAGTTGGAAGACGGCAGTGGACTGCACGATAAGCGCCAGTGCCAGGAAGAAGATGGTTAAGTCAGCCACTTGGAACGCCAGCATCGTCTTGCTGTAGCTGTCGATATTGGGGCTCTCCTTCAAGATCTTGAGTCCAAGACTTATTAAACCCAAGACCATGAGTTCTCGATAAACTTTCTTGAGCATGTGCTGGTATTTGTCAGAAGGGGGAAATTTGAGCTCCATACGATGCAACGCTTTCTCGAAAAGCACGAGGCTGAACGCCAGGATACTCAACTGCACCAGCACTCGCCAGAACTCGACATTCTCTCCGACCTGGAAGAGCGATCCGCCTCCCATGTTGGCTTTTGTGAAATGAGCTACAGCCTTTCAGGGTGAACGGATACCATGGCAGCTCCAGGCTTTACGGATGAGCAAGGCACCATCATGGGCTTTGCCGGGGTGTGTTGCACGTTGACTATGAGCCGGGCAAACTCATGTTTGCTGCACTGTGTGCCAAGCGTTAGGATGCCAAATTGACATTGGGCAACGGCGTCGCTCTTGCTATGAGACGGGCAAGCGGTTTACTGGACTCGAAGACGTCCTAAATCTACACGTCATGGAATCGAAATGGACAGCCGTACAGACCGAAGCTGTTGTTTGTGGCGTTAAGGCGAACGGGAGAAAGGACTCCATACAGCACGATGCAATTTGTGCCCACCGAATCGATCGATACAGTGTAGCGTGGCCGAAGGATGATCATTCGGAGCTTCGAAAAAAATACAGCATAAAGGTCTCCACGGAGCGTCAACGTTGGTCCGCCACGATTATTTTATGAAAGTCCTCCCCAGGCGGACCTTCAAGGCAAGTAAACACGATAAAGACAGTGCTAGATACGACCTTCTATACCAGTTAAATACTAGTAACTCTTCAAACAGCGCAGCGGTGGTGGAGTTTGAATTAATCTTGTGAAATTGTCGAATATGCATGGGAGGCGCCAGTCTTGTATCGGTTACTATGAAGCTATTATAACAGCTTTTTCTACCTACACGGACTACCACACGCTCCACACTAGCTACAGATAGTTACCATCGAGCGTCCGGTAGTCCGTGTAGGTTAAACATGTCGTGCAGTGCCTGAGAGCTGACACTAGGCCGCACAATCGCTGACTGCGTATTTGGGTTGACACCGCGCTGTGAAATCGGGTGAAGAGCAAAACTACTCACCGCACTCTTCACAAAATCGTCTGGTTTGGGTTCTGCCCCCACACTCGACTCGCCAAGCATCGGTAGCTGTCGCGTTGATGCGTACAAGTTGTAGTTTGACTGAGAGAGCATGCTGGGTTGCCCTTCATGGTCGTATACCATTACACTTGGTCGCAGCAACGGATGTGCAGGATGTTGAGTAACCGGTAAAGTTTCGACGAGATTCTCGCTCTGAGCCATCACCACTAGACGCACCACTTGAGCATACGAGACCATCGTCTCCTGAAGCTCAAACAGTAGCTTCACGACACTATTGAAGCGATAACGTGTTAAGCGAAAACCAAACTTCCCCAGTACAGATCGGAGGTCGTCCACTTCGATGTACCCGGTACCAGTAGCGTCTCGTGCCTTCAATTCTTCCTGAAGGTCTTCAATTGTGAGTTCATGTTGCATCATGTGTTGATGCAGTGAGGTTGCGAACTCCGAACGTAGCTGTACGATCTCCCTGAAGTTTTCTACCACATCACTGAGTGTATGTGAGTCAATGCGAACCGTGCTGCTGACGATTACGAAGTCGTAGAAGATGTGACGTTGAAATACACACGTATTCAACGCGAGTGGGAGCGACACTAACACCACAGCAAGAGTACCGAAGTTTTCGTAGATTTCTTCCAAATCATACAAAACACATTGCACGAACAGCGTGATGAGAAACCCATTAAGAACGAGTAGGAGAATAACCGCGACGTGCCATGCCTTGTACGAGAAGAACCGAATGTCGATCTTCGGGGAATCCGGTGCAACGCCATCGATCTGCTTCTCCGAGATGTTGCGTCGTTGGTACTCGAACTCCTCGTGTTGCTCCTGAATGCTGCTCATGATCTCCAACGCTTTGTCTGCGTCCTCGTTTTGCCGCGCCTTCGTCTCCTCTTCAGCAATGGTATTCAAGTCTGAGCTCAGTGTGTTTTTGTCATGGTCTGTTGCAGTCCGCAACAGATAGTGGACACAAGAGCGCAAGTATAATAACACCATGACGTGGAGCACCAGTAATATCCACGCAATCATGAAAAATGCTTCCACAAGCTCTTGACGCTCAGGTATTGCCGTGTCCAGAATTTCAAGAAGCTTCAGCACGCCGCATATCGCCCATGCCACGCCAAGCAGAGCAACCCACATGGACGGCTCCACTTCGATCATGTCAGAAATTTGAGTTGCTTGAGCATGACGCAGATACTTGGAGAACGGGAAAAGTTGTGGAAGCCCAAAGCGACGCAGAAACAAGCGACGCAGCAACCGCAATTCTATGAGCTCCTTGTCGATTGACCTTTGTTTTGCTGATCTACCGCAGCAAAACAACGTTCCGAAGAATGATGGTCTTTCTAGTTCGGAATTTTTCGAGTTGTTAGCTGAGTTCACTAAATCTTGGGTTGTGATCAACTCGGCGCGTTCGGCTCGGTCGTTTTGGTTTCGCAGTAGCAGGGAGATGACAGTGGACTGCAAGATGAGCGCGAGTGTGAGGAAGAAGATGGCTAGATCGGCCACTTCGAAAGCTAGCATCGATTTGCTCTCACTGACAAAACCGGGTATTTCATCGAGGATCTTGATTCCGAAGCTGATCAATCCTAGAGTCATGAGTTCTCGGTACACTTTCTTGATCATGTGCTGATGCTTGTCGGAGGGTGGGAATTGGTGCTCCAGTCCATGAAGAGCTTTCCCGAAAACCACGAGACAGAAAGCCAGGACGCTCAAATGCAGTAGGACCCGCCAGAACTCGACACTCTCGCCAACTTGGAAAAGGGATTCGTCTTCCATTGCGCCTTTCGTAAAATGAACCCTTGGAGGTTTATCGAGTGGTAAAATGAAGCTGTAATAACCCCTCTGGGAGATCATCAGTATCATTTCACTCGTGTCAAGGTGCATTTTGCTCGACTGAGCCGGGCAATGCTATCTTCGTGCTGGTGCTTGGATACCGGATACGTGGCATTCATAGCATCTTTTCATGGCGTCGCCATACACAAATGGAAATCTTCAACCCTTAACTACTGGTGGAGAGCACAAAATGATGCCACTTGCCACAAAATGATGCCGCTTTTGGAAATGTGCTGTAGCGCCAACGGTGTTAACTGCTTCAAACAATACGAACACGATCTCACTCCATATAGATATAACCACTGCGGATCGGCTCTGGCACGGCGAACCTTTCGCTTGAGCGTACCTAGTACGAAGCGAATCGTCAGGAATCGTGCAGGCATCTTAGTTCAGCTGTAGTGGCTCTGCGTGCTCGATATAAAGCGCCTGGACTCCTCTTCAGAAGCGAGGTGCAACTGCATCAAATGACTCGCGGTTCCGGAAAGCAGCGTGGTGAGCTCCATGCACGCACGGGTTGCAGGCCAGCTTCTTCGTGTTTAACAAGAAATATATGAGTAGAGTGCAAGAGCGACACGCACTATAGTTATAAAACGTCGTCGGAATTGCTCAAAACGCTGCACTGTTGGCAGTCATTAGTACTGACATCGTAAAGGCACCAATGTGACTCGTTGGGTCGCCAACTGTCACTCTCGCACGCCAACCAGCAGAATCTTTTGGATTCATCACGAGAACCGCAGCCAAGCGCTGCGGACCAGTCACGCCATGTACGTGCCTATGCATTTGTCCACACCTCATTGATGCTTCGCCTTTCGCATTGGTGTCAAGTCATTTGTTGTGCCATAACAGGAAAGAGACAGATGCAGAGTGAAGGTCGTTTTTCTGCTTGGTCGTTCCAACAGCCAATCAGCGCCGCGCAAGGTGCTGCACGTCATCAAAATATGTGACAGGAACTTCAGTTTTGATCCTCCTGCACCTTTTTCGCGCCATTTCACGTGTAATCAACAGTTCTATTCTCGATTGCGTAATTTCGAGTCACTCGCCACCAACAAAAACATCGCAGCTCTCACTTCTCAATTTCCTTCGAAGAGCTAACAACCCAAAGAAGCATGACCGCATCGACTGCAATGTGCGTGGCCGACCACCATCGTCAGCAGCTCCAGAAGCTGCAAACGCTCATGCCTCACGACTGCGCCATCGTGGTGGCGGCCACGAGCGGCGAAGACGTGGAACTACCCACCGTGCCGCGGCCACATGGCCTGCAACACAGTCTGCAACTGGACCTGGAGGCGCATCGCCGCTGGAACACGAGCTTGTCCGTGGGCTTCCTTAACAGTGTGGACCGTATTGAGATCAGCGAGACCCGCGTCGACTGCAAGACCGTGTTCTATAAGCTTGAGGTGTATCTGAGTCTACCCGCGTCACGACTTCCCGCGAGCACATGCGGTCCGACCTCTACCCGCCTCCCTGCAGCACACCCAACATTCAAGGTAGAACGGTGTTTCGCTGATTTTGAGGAGTTGCGTGAGAACGTGCTGAAGTCTGTGAGCCACATGCCGCAGTGCACATGCCAGTACTGCATGGACTTCCTCGTCTACATCCGCTACAAGTACAGCCAGCCACGCGGCATCGTCAAGCTCACCTCTGGCACGGAAAAACGCAAGGAGATTCTTGCAAAATTTATCAACGACTTCGTGGCAATGGGACAACGTCGAGCACCCACGCTTGGAAAGCGCAAATGCGAGGCGCAGAAGCTCGTACCAGCGATGCTGGAAGCATTTTTGCTTAGCAATGCAAGAGATTGCTAGACAGTATTCATGTATAGGTGCAGATAAGTTTGTGCAAGTAGCCCGCACATGTTGGACTGAGTAAATATCCCTCTAAATTACAAGTATATCACAGAAACAAACATGCAGCCTTCCTCTTGTTGCAATTCTTACAATTCACAAATTGTGACGGGAATCCAGTCGTCATCGAAGTTCGTTTGGATCTTGGCGGGTTGCAACTTCACTTCCGTACCCTCTTGCACCTTCGTGACGGATGCAAGTGGGTTAAACGCTCCTGGAAGAGAAATTTCCTGCGGAAATGTGTCGGTGATGAGGATATCGCTGTCGGAGCTGAGCTCTGCGACGTGGCCGAACCAATAAATCACCATTCCGGGCCCATATCGATTCACATATCCTTGTAGCTGCGTTACCACATACAAACATTCAGACATCTACTCGCAACAAAGCCAATATCAGCAGTTCTTTACTCACCTGACTGGCATTCTCCGTCTCATGTGTGTGTCTGTCTCCGAACATGGCCTTGCTGTCGATCCAGTTAACTACATGCAGTTTCCCGGTCTTCGAGCTCTTGACTCCGATCGGTAACAATAGCCTCACATCGGGTGTCTTGGATAACCCCTTTTCACGAAGCATATCTTCGCTCTCAAATACCAATTGCCGGTTACGCAACGTCTCCAGCAGCAAATACTCGTACTCGACGCCCATATTGTGGCGAATACGGTCAGCCAGCGGCGAGCCGATCTCGTCCTTGCTAATACATTCACGGATCTAGTGATTCACAAGCGATTAGAGTCGAGTTCTGCTTATATCAGCGCCTCTAATAACAACTATCCTACCTCTCGAACGACTCGAGAGTACTCGTCCTCTGAGAGACCTCGATGATTAGGCGCATCCGCCTCCAGTTCGCTCTCGTCCTTCATGGCTTCTTTAAACAAGTTGGAGATCGTGGTCTTACTCCATCCGTACTTGGCATCCAGCAGCACGCGCGCCATCATACACGGTGAGAAACTCACGGACTTGGCGATTTGACGCATGGATTCACCTGCGCTATACCGTGCTACATAATTTTTCAACGTCTTTTCCTGTCGGTGGAGGCGCAACTCGGAGCGGTATTGGTGATGGAGCAGCTGACGCTTGATGACCGAGAACGTTTCCTCCGACACGGAGAGTTGCGGCCCCGTGGCATCAGGGAACGCGTCCAGCGAGCAGATCAACTCGAACTCCCTCTCGTCCATAAACAATTTTTTTTTATGGACGCCACAATCAAGATCATGATTGTGGTCAATGAATCTGATTGGTTGAAAACAGTCTGTATGATGATAAATTATGCTAACGCTGACTAAACTATGAAGTGTCTCAATCTCGGAGGAAGCTTTCTAACAGAGCTGGCACGTGCTGGTGGGCCTCGCAGCGGTGAATCGTGTTCTTTGACGGGTTCTGTGCGAGGTCGATGAAGTCGATCATGAACTCCTGCAGCATGTCCTTGCGCTTCTCGACGTTGGTGTTGGTGAGCGACGTGAGAAGGCGCGGCTGGCGCATCTTGAACCGCATGTAGCGGCCGTACTCGTAGCAGTATTGGCACGTCCACTGCGCGTTGGGGCAGGTCCAGAGCTTAATCTGGTGACGCAGCTTGGCGAAGTCCGAGTACCGTCGCTCCACGCGGAAATCGGGTTCGCGCTGCTCGCTGGCGTCCGACAGGCGTGTGACGGCCATGCGTGGGTTGTTGACGTTCGTAGGTAGTCGCGAGTTGTAGTGGAACTGGTAAACCTCCACGATGTAGTACGTGACGCCGTTGCGCTCCACAGTCTCGTTGATCTCCAGGCGGTCGATGTTGCTAAGGAACGACAACGAAAAGGACGCCGCCGACCAGCGCAGCGGCTCCACGAGCACGGGCGTGAGCGGAGGCGCCTTGATGTCCACGGGCATCTCGCGCTGCGACTCCTTGCGCGCCAGGCGCGGGATCAGGTTCAGCTGCAGCGGCGCGTGCTCCTCTGAGGCAATAGCGACAGGCTGCGGCATGGTTGGCAAACTATGGATCGGAAAGTGTTGCGGTATTCAACTGGAGGTGAATTCCAAAATGAGTGTGTGTGAAGTCAGGCCGCTCGCCAGGCTGCGCGTAATACGGCTTTACCGTGTCTCTGCCTCTGCAAGGTCCGACGGGAGTTTTCATCCAATGGAAGGGTGTTTTAAGTAAAATTCGACCTATCATTGGCTGAAAGTTTGAATTATGGTCGTCACCAGTATGTCATAATCTGCGGGTAGGGGTTTCATTGCACTCCCTTGGTGAGCTTGTTTTGGCGTGGTCTCCGTCCAGCACTGCAGCAGTCTATAGCGCGAGCTCCACTGCCTTTGGTGCATCGAATAGGCTTTGCAGCAGGGACCAGCTTATGCCGCGATCATTGAGATGATCGGAGCATGCATGTGTATTTCGGGTGCGGGTGTTTGCGGTCATCGTGGGTCGGAAAGGCGGTCCGACCAACACTCTTGACGCTGCTTCACTGTGTGACACCAGTCTGCAAAAGGCAATTTGGGGTTGCTTTCTGCGGGAGTTTGTGGCCTTCGGACAACGCAAAGTACCAGTAACGAAAGGTAGCAGCATATATCACTGCGTGGCGCCAGAATCTGGCGACGTTACAATGTAGTGAAGCCATTTCAGCGAAGCCTGTCGAGGCATTGTGATGGCAACGCGAATTTGTCAGCGACCTAGATTCCTGAGATGAATGGAGTTGCTGTCGTTTGGTTCGCAGCGGACAACGTCGCGCGGCAGACAGCGTCGCCGAGCGAAACACACACGGAACATGGCAACGGATTTTGCGGCACTGATTTGCATGCCAGCAACAAAGAGCAATCAATTGAAGTACAGAATATTCAAAAATGATAGTTGAATAGAAAAGAAGCTGTTTCGGAAGGGATCGATTATAAAAATAGAGTTTCAATGTGAAATGAAAGCGTTGAGAAGCAGATATGAAAGGTATTGAAAATCATAAGGTAGGCCCGCTGAACTGTTCACGACAAGTTGAAGGTTGTGCGTAAACTGAAGTTTACAGCGCAAACAGATTGCTGCGGTTGGGCGCAATCTCTTGTGAACCAAAGGCCGTCATCGAGTCTCCGCCCAGATGGCCGCTGTTGGCCCAAGATCGCCGCATAGATCGCTGTTCCAAGCCTACAGAATCGCTTCAAGACCATTCAAGACCATCCTAGCACATTACTGCAGTGAGGATGTAGCCACCTCAAATCGCAGCCACTTTGACTCGAGTGCAGCTTTCCTCGGCGCTTCATGGTGAAAGCTATCATGGTCGGGCGTGATAATTCAAGACGAATGAGGGTGTGGCGCGCGAAAGAGAGAGCAAGGCATTTGTCTGTGGGTGACATTTTTATTTGGCATGCAAGAGAGCATTCGACGATGGCTCCAATCTTTGAAAATTGCTACATTTCTCAGTCTGAAGAAGACCGAGTTCAAAGTCCTAACATTAAAGCGAAGGGAGCCCCCATGCTCACCTCCGTGCTCGAATCACTCCATCAAGTTCAATCCGGCGACGATCAAACCGTCGTCTTTCCGACCAACGATATTGGGGGACTAGATTTCTGTTGATGGGACGGCGTACCATCGCATAAGCCTACAATTGGCCATTCTACGAATCCTTCCATTTTGTTTTATCATGGCGCCGACCTCCGCGGCAACGTCTCCGCGAGTCTTCACGCCGACCCAAGCTGCGGTCGTGGCTCTCCACGCAGCCGGATCTTCTCCATCCACACCTTCCCCGAAAACCCGCAGCCGCAGCGGTTCCTTCCTCCCGCTGCAGCGTTTCGAGTGCGTGCGAGTGGCCAAGAAGCTCCGTCGCGATGGCCATCGCTTGTACGTCGCCTCCGTCTTCCTCCACCGCAGCGAGGCGCAGCGCCGCCGCTCGGAGGGCGTGTATAAGGTCACGCCCGCCTCCAAACTATCGGTGGAGGCCATGCACGCCGTAATGATGGCTGAGCGTCAGCCGGACTTTGTAGTGGAGCGCCGTTTCTCGGAGTTCCGCCAGTTGCGGGACCGCGTCACGGCGCTCGTAAGAGCCGATGCAGCGCACGTGAAGACGTGCGTGGATTGCCAGGACCTGTTGCGTGTTGTTCTCAGCCCGAAGCACCGGAATTGGACTGTAAGGCGGATGTGTGGCAACAAGGAGCAGCGATTCGCGCTGCTCACAGCGTTCGTGAACGATCTACTGATGCTAACGAGCGGGAGTATCACTCACGAGACGTCTGCTGTAGCTAAGCACTGTAAAGTGCGGGTTCAAGTGGCCGAGATGTTGCAGGACTTTCTTAAGCGCGAGTACGAAGACTCGCTCGGTATAATTTAACGTCGAGGTAACAAGAGAAGAAAGATGACAAGATATTTACACTACTAGCGGGTGTACTTGAGGTTTGTTCTACGCGGTGTGCGTGTCTTCTGGTTCAGTGTCAAATAGGAAGTTGTGCAGCATCTGAGGAATATGAGCTTGACCTGAACACACCTCGCCGCCGTCAACTGACGAGTTATGCACGGTGAGGGCAAGCAGGTCATTGACCAGTTTGGTGAGCTTGCGGAGTGCTCTCTCCTCGCCCATAAGCCGCAGCGTCAACGCTTCCGGGTCGACACTGCCCAGCACATAGAGCTCGACCAGCTCGGCGCAAAATTCGCAGTGCGTATAGTCGTGAGCTGACCATGCAGCGTCGTAAATGCCGCCCCGCAGTTGTGCGAATTCGCCCAAGGTCTTCTCCGTTCGCACTGCCGCCTTTAGCGGTCTACGATCCGCGCTGATGGGGCTCTCGCTGTCTACGGAGCTACGGAAAACCTCGATCGTGTAGAGAGCGTTGCTACGCTTGCCTTTGCGACTCGACACGCGGATATCCACGATGGTCTTAAGCTTTAGCAACGCCTGTCGCCGCGCTGACACCCACGCGGGCTCGATGGACACGGGGATCAGCAATTGCAGCTTGCATTTGCTCGACAGGTTTGGCAGCATTGTCGAGATGAAATCACACGCCACCACTGGGACAAAATACTGGAAGACGCTGCGAGTGCCTGGCACATTTGAGAATGGCGTGGCAGGTCCCCTCGGTTGGCTTCCAAGGGCTTCAAATGCGTAGGGCGTAGGCACGCGCAGCTACATCTAAACATCAACTGAACCGTGTGATGGTCGGTGTATACAGCGTATACTTGTTGTGGACACAATCAAATGGTGCTTCGCATCGACTTCAATGATGCATCGAGAAAGCGATTAAGTTGGATCGATTATTCGGTGATACACCTTACGACACGGACAAGAATTGTGGACATGGCTAGCTATTATCGCAGTCTAGGCAGCTTCATTTGCTGCATTGAAAAGGAAGGCGTGGACGATTTGAGGTACAGTGGTCTGTCCGGAACAGCAGCCTCGAGCGTCGATGGAGGTGTGCTGAACGGTAAGCGAAAGTATCTCCTCCACGAACTTCTCCACTGTACGTGCTAACCGCTTGCCACCGAACAAGCCGACAAGGAATCCGTCGGGATTCGCCCCAAACACGACCTGGTCCATGAACCCCGCGCAGAACTCGCAAGGTTCCGAGCGATGCGCGTCGTGGACGATATTGTACACTTTGTTGCGAAGATCCACAAACTCTAGCAACGTCCGTTCGATCCGGACGGTCGGTCTGCGTAGCCTTGCATCGTCCTGCACTCCTTCATTATCCGTACTGGTGGGGTCCGAACTCGCAGAGTCGGCGAATACTTCGACGACGAACCAGTCTTTCTTGTCATTTCCAGCGCGACGCACTTGAACCGCGTCGACTTTCTTGAGTTCCAGCAGTGCATTTCGTCGAGCCGACACAATGGAAGGTGTAATTGTGACTGGTACCAGCAGTTGAAGGTTTGAGCCCAGCTTGTTGGAGAGCGGTGGTAACATGGTGACACGGTGATAAAAAGTCTTAGTTGTACGCTTGCTTCACGTTAAAACTGAAAATGAGGTACAGCAGCTAAGTTGAGGCGCCATGACTTGCGAAGCGGACAGCTTCGAAGCTGTGGTGCAGCGTTCGTCGCTCATCAAACCCGAATGTTTAGAACTCCGACTCGATGCATCTAATCTTGCAGATTAGACTCGCACCGGAAAACGCCGGATAATAATTATTCCAGTGCAATGATACTGTATACATACCGACTAGAAAAGGGGATGCGCCGATCTTCGTCTACAGCCATTTCTGAAGTGCAATGGAGACCGCATAGTGTCCACTCTCGAGGTTATCTGTCGCTTTGGTGTTCGCGCACGCTTCGCTTCGGCAACCGGCGTAAAAGGCTGTTATGCTCCTACTAGGAACTTCTTAGCACAACCCCTTCCTCTTGTGTGCACAAAGCCTTTCAAAGCCTCAGCATGGGCTTCAAGCGATGATGGCCCCCACTGAGACAGAGACGGGAAGGTTATCCTTGCCTATGCATCCACCACATTGTTGTCCGGTGCGATGGCAACAGCCAACCACCTTGCCGCCAGACTTGTTGTCACGGTCAATCTGCCCCTTGTTTTCACGTACAGGTCACACTGCACAAGATAGACACCTCAGCGGCTCCGCAGCGGCCACATCATCCGCAACCAAAGCCTTCCGGACAATAACGACTGGGCATGTCGCTCGCCCTGCAAATCCTCTCACTTGAATATGTGACGGTGCTGTACATGTACCGCTTCCAGAATGCGCGTGCGGGCCAGTCGTTTGTGCTTGAAGCTGTCAGAGCTGGCGCGTCGCATGTCCACCCGCCACGCACGCGGTGCGAGATTCGTGCGAGAGTGACCGAATCTACAGAGAGAGAAGAGTTCTCGTGGTTGTGTTGCAGTTGTCTTCGCCATCGGCACGCGTTTCTACTTGTGTATCGAGGCACCCCACGTTTCATTCTTGAATTATCCCTTAGAATTCTTCCACGACTTGACCGATATGCTGCGGTCGCTAACGATTCAACCGCTGGTGCCCGTTATGGGCGGTGATCCGTGCAACCACTCGCTCCCTGAGCCCGTCGCCGACATCCTCACCACGTCGGACAGCCACAAAGGCATCAACGCTACCGTGCACGTATACTTCCGCTCGACCGCCACCGTCCAGTCTCAACCTTTGCAGGAGCGCACCCCGGACTACTCGTTCCGGTGCACATTCGCAGAGCTGAAAAAGCTGCGCTCACAGATCCAGTCAACTGTGGGCCGTGGCGGCCACTGCGCGCACTGCAAACGTGTGGCAACGTACATGGCTTACTGCTGGGAACGGCCACGCCTGCTTGCCCCGTCGTGGCAGGGCGGTATGACCCTGCAGATGGAGCCGCTGAGCTCGTTCCTGAACCAGCTGATGCGCTTCGCCGCTCAGCTGGGCGCAGAGGATCACCCGGAGTTTGCTGCCATCATGGCTCGCTTCATGCAACCGCGTGATGAAGTATAATACGCTTCCGTCGGAATAGAAATGACCGATGCACGCCCGGCGGAATGCTGACGCGCCACGTCCAGAAGGCTCAACTAGCCACGGGTCAATGACCCAGGCAGAATTGAGCGTACCCGCCCGCCATCATGATGGCAGGAAATAGGGACGCGGAGCCGATTGTCCTTTTGCGAGCGTACCCGCCTAGCGTGAAAGGAACTCCTTTACGACGCAGGAGATAGGGACGCCACGCTGCTTTTCATGCAGCTCACTTGGGCATTCTAAGGACGAAGAGTCCGCGCAGGCGTCGAGGCTTTGTGCTCGTCGTTTGACTCACTTACTTACGCGCTCGTTTCACGTAACATACATTCTACTTGTTTCTTAACGTGTACATGTAGTGACTATTATGTCGGTAAAATGCAAGACAAATACTAGTCAGCTGCAGGAAACATAAGATATGATATTCAAGAGAGTAGCAAGAATTAATAGAGTTCGTCCAAGGTGGTGTCCTGGCGTTAGGCTTCAGCTATCCGAAGCACGAGGTAGAAGGAATTGACGCACGACTTGGTGGCTCTGGACTTGGCCAGAACACCACGGTGTTCCTTCCGTACAGGCAAAGTGGATCAGGATGTCTACAACACCGTCCACGAACTGCTGCAGCGACCGTTTGATCTTTTCGCGACCAACGAGACGCTGAAGCACGCTGCTACCGAACTTTTTGTCGCCGGTGTCAATATACAGCATCATCTCCTTGCAAAATTCACAGGAGACGGATGTGTGTGCCAAGTGGGACGCGTTGAAAAGCGCTTGACGGAGATTATCAAAGTCCACTAGCGTCTTCTCCACCCTGTAGGCTGGCGGCCGAGTGTCCTCACTATCATTTAACTGAGTACGCGCTGCGTCAATGTCTTTTGAGCTGGGAGTCGAGATCCCGGTGTACACGTCAAGTGTGTAGTACGTAAGCAACTTTGTGCCCTCACGACGCGATGTGGCACCGGAAACGACCAGACTCTCGATTTCGTGAAGTGTCAGCTGACGACGCTGGGAGGTGGAGGCATTTGGTGACGTTCTCGTTTCGACAGGAAAGATTGATCGTGAAGACGAGCGGGTTAAACCCTTTGCTTGTTCTTGTGTCTGCATGGCTGGAATTATGAGCCGGACGGGGCCAATTCTGAAGTGAGCCATGGGGCCGAGAGAAAGGCAAATAGATGTATGTGAACGAAGGATTCAAGTCATCATCAATCACGGACCTGACCGTCAGATGACACGACTGACATCCAATCCGACGGATTCGTCTCGAGATGAGATTCCGATGCCCGCGGCCGCAGCCGACCAACACTAGCAAGAGCCCCGGCTCTCTGAGGAATCCTAAGACCCTCAGTAAGAGAGCACTGTCGCCGCGATGCTCCGCAAGCTACAAGGACTTCATCACTTTCTTGGTCGAAGAGCTACAGTTGTAATCCGCTCGATTAGATGAGTGAGTGCCCACTGTTGAATCGACAAACTCCTGTCAGATCAAGTTTGTTCAAACGCCCTCTAATAACCAGGAGTATCTTCTCGTCCCGAGACCTGGACCAGGATTAGGACGAGGGTATCCTGTACGTGTGTGCGCTAGTCGAACCATTTGAAATGACACTTACCAAATTATGACTCAAGTTGAAGTTCACATACATCAAAACGAAGCAGCATTATCACATTTTACTGACAAAGAAATTGGGATACAAGTTGCCAGCATTGTAGCTTTCCGCAACACACGCGTTTGTCGGACGAGCAGCGAAGAGGGACAAGAAGCGCGAGGATGTCGTTCATGAACTGCTCCAGAATGAAATGAGTCCAGTCTGCTTGCCCGTCGAGAGAACCGTTGAGTTCCTGAGCATTCGCAGCGCAGCGTGCCTTTATCGCTTTGCAGAAGCTGCAGCGCGACAGCAAATGAGTCACGTCCACGGCATGACACATTGCTGCACGGAGGGCTTCGAAGTCGGCAAGTTGTTTCTTACTGCGATGCACTGGGTCGTGAGAGCCACGAAGTGATAGCGTTGTCTTCATGAAGACTGTGACTTCGGCGTGCGAATCAGTCAAATTCTCGCTGTTTGACGTTGATGCCACCGAAATCGACTCGACTTCGTGCAATCCCCAACGGACTAGGTCGCGATGCTTTCCCCCAGCGTGCACAGCCATCAACGCGACGCTGAGAGGTCGAAGCTGACTGGTTGATGAGGTCGGGCTGGACATCATTGTTGTGCTCGAGCTGAAGCTCATGGTAATGGAATGGTTGGGGCGAAGACAATTTGACACTGGCGTTGCATGGTGAGCTGAGTTGAGCCCCTGCCTGTATCACCCGTCCAATCCAATTGATTGCTATGCTGGAAATATTACATTGGTCGGTGTTCAACCTGACCATCACTCAGTGCCATCCTACCTTCGTAATCTCCATGATCACCCCCAGCAATTTGTCGTTCCTAGACTATGTCGCCTCATTCGACGTAGAACACACAGCTGGACGAACTGTTCGACAAGGACTGGGAGGGACTAGAAGCCAAGGCATCGCACGTCCTGCGATCGGTATTTACATCCGATTTGGGATACCCCAAATCTTGTAGAGCTTGATGAACACCGTTGGTCGGCGGAAGCAATCACGCAAACAGAAACAAGAGATGGAGTGGCAATATGGACATGTGGCCACGAGCTGCTGCTGTTTGGCGACAGCCACCTATTCAAGCGCACGCTGAAGTGGCACAGACGCCGAAGTGTTGCGATGGTCTGAAGCGATGGTACTTGTTAACAGTCAATGGCGATCGATGTCCAATACAGATGTAGCAGCATTTCAACACTGCGTAGTCTTCGCGTTGCTGTCCGTCCAACGTTGTATGATACAACTTATATCTACTACTTCGTAAAATATTCGCAGCAACTTGACTGCCAGACATGCCTGCGCATAGCCTTGACTGTTCTTCCTCGGTGCGCCAAGATTCTGGTGCACGTCCACACCACAGCGCTCACATTCAAAAGCTGAACACGGGGGTTTTCATAACCATTTTGGTAAGTGGAATGTCTACCAATCGTTTTTTTTCTTCTGACGCACACAGTGCTGTAAATGCTAGTGGAGTATGCGAACCAAGACGTCTGCAAACGCGAATGAATTTTTATCCCACAAGCGTAGCTTATAGTACTCGACTTTAGTGGTAAAAATTGCTGCTTGGGCTACATTACCAGCTTCAAGTTGCTTGATATCATGTCGATGTGCCCATTATTGAAGATGCTGAGCACCGGCATCTGCTGTTCCCACTTGGGTTCCTTGCAGGAACTCCATGTGAGGAATTTCTTACCGCTTCATGCTTGAATGCACGTCGTTGTGACTCCCACAAATAATGCTATCGGCCCCATATGCAACGTAGCTATTGTGCTTCTGCATCAACTGAATAAATATATGTATCTGTGGCCTGTGTCCAAACAAGGAGCAATAGCCCCCTCCCTCTACACGCCCACTCTTCGTCCAATAGATTAAATCCTAACTTCGTTTCAGCGCAGGTGGTTGATCTCCCCGGACTTCTTGAGAAAACGTACGAGGCGATATGGGATGTGGTCGAAGCCGTGGCAGTGCGGACTTCGCTGGCCGTCGCCGCCCCGACCGATGGCGAGTGCCACCATACGGTTCAAATACGCCTCCATCATGTCCTTCCGGTGGGCTTTGGTGGCCCAAATCTTCTCCATGATACCCGATGGACGCTTGCTCGAGTCGCCTACGAACGCCGTGATGTCATCGCAGTAGATGCAGCCGCGCGAGGGACGCGGCTGCTGTGCGTGTACCCAGATGTTATAGCGAAGCTTAACGAACTCGGAGAACTCGCGCTCCAAAGCGTAGTCCGACTCCTGCGGGGCTGACGAGGGCGTCGGCATCTCCGTGACGCTCTGACGGCGTTGCGGAGACGTGTCGGCCGCGGCGGACGAGCGGCGATTAGCTGAGTTGCGTGACGTTGGGATGCGGATCTCCGGGTTCTTGAGGAAAACCTGCACCACGTAGCAGAGTTTGCCCTGGCGTTTGACCGTCTCATTCACTTCTAGGTGGTCGATGGCCTTGAGGAAACCCAGAGCGTCCGCCGCCTTGGCGTAGTGGCATGGCCACATGCGCAGCGGCTGCAGGTCCGGTACAAGCAGCATGCTGTTGGCGCCAGGTTTGCCTGGAGGCGACGCTGGACGCATTTCGTCGTCGGGGAGGCTCTGAGCGTGATACATCATTCGCATCATGCTTGCCTGGTAGTCTTGGTTGGCTTGGTAGCTGTTGGTGTTGTTGGCAGAACTGTGAATGGTGCGGCCTAATCATCGCTGCTGGGTGTTGTGGGAATGAGGACATACTCACCTTCTTTCCATAACTATCCACAACATCATTTTATGAAGGTACATGTGGTCAAAGAGGGAAGTTATTGCAAAAAGAAGAAAATTTGTGGAGCAAGTTATGGAGGTGACAAATATTTCAAACAGGAAAATAAGTGCGTAGTGGTCTGCTTGTCTATGGATATCTGATGAGGCCGTCCCACCCATGACCAACTGCAACGTGAACAGAACCGCTACGCAAGAAAATGGCGGGAGATGAGCTCCCAATACCTCGTGAGTCAACTCCACGGCCATGGCTGGCGCCTTCCCCACGCTATGTTGGGACGCTAATAGACGGAGGGCTGCGCTAATACGCTAAATGACCACCAGTATAGCGCGAATCGCCGCTTCGAGTCAGCGTGGTTGTTGCAGGCACGCGCCACTCGATCGTATGTTTCATGGCTATACCGCTTCGCTGCACCATCTGTGCCTCTTCCCTCCACGAACATAGCTTTGTTTAGTGTGGCGAACACCAGTGGTCGGCCTAAACGAAATTGGCAGCCGGCAGCCTCGCTGCCAACCGCGTTATCGACAGCGCCACATCCGCCGCAGCAAACAACAAATCGATACATGTTTTAATGTTGTTAGGCGCTTTAGTAGTGGAGATGAAAGTTCACCGCCGGAAATATATTGACTGCCAAGCGTGACACTTCGCTGCTCGATTCGCACTACACTAAACTGTACCTTCAACTTGGTAACTGGTTGCTCTACGCACATGCGGTACAACAACGCCAAGTAAACAAGAATCCTCATTCGATTATAAATTTCGCGGTGACCTTGAGGTCTGCTCCTGATAGCAATGGTGAATCGAAGAGTGACCAGTAGATAATATCGTCAGAACTTACGATCACCAACGCGTGCCTTCCGGAGGCTTGCCGGTGTGGTACTTTACTAAATTCCTTGTAGATTCACATCTTGTTTACCTGGGAAGCCGCTTG
>NW_008649046.1:285177-285738 GCF_000247585.1 Phytophthora nicotianae INRA-310
CACCATTGCCAATGTTGATTTGCCTGGTAGCCATGTTGTGTTGACCGGCCACCTCCGCCCAGTTCCCATGTCTCCGAGCGAACTTGATGGGATCGGGGCACGCAACCAATGATCCAGAGGACGCAATGTGCTACAGCTTAGGCCAAATAGCGCGCTACAGTTGCGGCAAGTGTATCTCAACGGCGACACATCAGCAGAGCCAAGCATTCCACGATCCAAACCAACACAATCAAACTTTGCCAACACAACTCTAAAATTTATTGAACCGTGTGCGAAATTGACCAGCAAATGAGCACTTTTTCGGCGGTTGCTGCGTATAGATTGTGTTTTCACAGGCTCCGCCTACACGACAGCCACCTGACTGGTATGCTAGTCTCTGACATGTCAGCAGTGTGGCGACAACGCAAAAAAAAGAAAAGCAAGTGCTAGACCCAACACTGCTGCATCGAGGTGATCTCAATGCGACCACCAAGGTGCGTTGAAGTGAATAAAGTATACTGGTATCGATGGCTACCAGGCAAATCAACATTGGCAATGGTGCTGCCGATGTCAACAAAGAAA
>NW_008649046.1:286224-287800 GCF_000247585.1 Phytophthora nicotianae INRA-310
CAGGTCGGCGAAGTCGTTGAAGCGGCGCTCTAACTGGTAGTCCGGTCGGCCGCTGGACGCGGTCTTGGTCGTCTTGAGCGTCGGGATGCGCGACGTATTGCGCTCCAGGAACACATCCAACACGTAGTACACCACGCCGTCGCGCTCCGTGGTGTGATTGATCTCGACGCGGTCGATCTTGGACAGGAACGAGAGTGGCTCCGATACCTTGGACGACAAAGTGGGTGTGATGGTCACGGGCGACAGCGGCTGCAGGTGGGGCACCACCGTCGTGGTCATCGGAGCGTCGGTTACGGTGATGCTAGATGCGGAGGACATGTCGAGTGGGGTATGTGTTTTGATGGTTGAGTGGCTCGACAAGCTTGAGTAGCGAACTGCTGCTGGCAGACCTACGCGTGAGACGGAAAAATGACAAGTGAGCCAAGTCGGTGGTCGGCTTGGGTCGCATTTTGCGTGTGTCTATCGGTGGTGAAGGTCACGTTTGCTGTCCTCCCCGCCCCGTCTCGGGCGCTCTACTTGGCAAGGGCGGACAACCGTGAAGTTACCCATCACAGCCAGCCAATCCGTACCCGCTCGTCTTCAACATCGCGCGTTCATTGGCTGAGGTGACAGCCCAAGCACCAAAGTGTGCTACTCTACTCTGCGAGCGTACTGTGACTCAGATCACCGCAGTACATGTACCTCCGCAATAATCTCGGCGAGCACACAACCGGACTGCGAAGACGGCCAATCGCCTGGCATTGAATTGGAGCAGCGAGTTGGTGACCGTGACGCTACAGCCGTGGCAGGCCTTGTTCTGCTTGGTGTCACAGTCGCTGTCAACTCGTGATCCCGCATCTGTATCTGCTGCCGGTGCCACTTCTCAGCGAACGAACGGACCGCTGCTCGACGCTCTGCGCAGATGATGCGAGACGAATTGCCGTTGGTACGTAACGAGCCGAAGCGGAATTATATCTCTTTCATCTCGATACAGCTGCCTCCTCAACAGCCAAGTCGAGGTGCCCCACAAGCGGTCTAGTAGTGATTCTGAGTCTCGCGCCCTTCGGAACCCGATATGCCAAAGCGCACGAGTCTCGGAAATGGTGATGACAGTGCCAGGCGAGGCGTGCAAATGTTGGATTCGCCTTGCTTTCGCTTTTTCGGATTTTTCATAACGGCGACGCCAGCTCGGAAGATACTGCCCGCCTCACGCGAAGACACACCTATCAATCAGTGTTCTGCATCGTCAGGCGATCTTCTAGGTACTATACAGCATTTTACTTTGTAAAACACGTAGGGTTTAAATGTGACGAGGCACTGCGCCGTTCAGGTAAGATGACGCGCACTTTACCAAAGACAAATTCAATTGGTGCTCGCCCAGAAATCATTAGGCATTTGTGATGCAATGTTGGTAGGCGAGAAAATAATGTAAATGCGATAATAAAACTCTAGTTTTTTCGGAAGTTTTACAGTTAGTTTTTTTTCGGAAGCATTCAATTTTTGTGTAAAACTGAAGTTCAGTTTTACGTGAGCTGCTTGAGCAAGCGCCCCGTCACAGGGGCTGCGCTTTTATACAAAACCCCAAAGTCGCAAGATC
>NW_008649046.1:289525-291781 GCF_000247585.1 Phytophthora nicotianae INRA-310
TCTAAGCCATCAATGAATTAGTATCACCATCTTCAGACCGTTTTCTTTGTTGACATCGGCAGCACCATTGCCAATGTTGATTTGCCTGGTAGCCATCGATACCAGTATACTTTATTCACTTCAACGCACCTTGGTGACCGCATTCTAGCAGTGATCGGAGAGTTTAAAGTAGAACTGCGAACACTTTGTTGCAATAGCTTTTTTTTGGGGGGGGGGATACATTTAACCTAGCACCATAGTTTTTCATTGTCGTTACACCGCTGGACTACATGCAACATAAACTTAAGTGACTGCCGTCTCGATCGTGCCATAGAACTCTAGGAAGGATTATGGGCTCGAAATTGATAAGGATCAATAACGCGGTGAGATTGAGTTTAGGTTCCGTCGCCTGAAGCAGATATGATCATTTGAACCGAAAGTTCAGAAGCAGAATTTATCGAGCCACATCTGGCGTAGGGCATATTCGCCCAACTCAGGATGGAATAGGTATACCTGTCGATACGATCATGTTGCAAAAACAAAGTCGCAATCGTCGAATACATGCTCGACCTAAAAGTGAAGCCTAATGCTTCGTATCGGAAAATGTAGGTGCATATCGGGTAGCTGGGATCGAAACGATTTCAACGGGAGCAACCACCTCCTGGAAACGGGGTACAAAAGTTTCGAACATGTAACAAAACTTTAATGTCTTACAGTGCAGGTTTGATTCCCCGAGTCGCTAGTGCTAGATTCATAACTAGTAGATATCACCTCCGTTAAAGTTGAGCTCGAAATGCTTGTCGCCGTTTACAGCAAGCGTCAGAAAAGTGATATTGTTGTATTGAGGATACTGGAGCCCGGGGTCTTCCATCGAACCCCTGGCCTTTAGATGCTCGGTTGCAGTTCCTCGTCTAGGAAATAAATATGAATACATATCTGCATGTCCGCCCATACTAACTGAAATCTTCGATCGATTTCAGGTCACCTTCAAAAAGAAGACTACGTCTCTTTGCGGAAAAAGCGCTCCATTACGTACGGGATGGCTTGAAAGCCGTCACACGCGATATTGCGAGGTCTGGGCTCGGTCTTGCCACCGATGGTCATGCTGAGGAACTCGTTGCAGAATGTCGCCATCAGCTTCTTGCGCGTGTCCACACCGGTGGCCAGTTTGACGAATAACCGCGGCTGGGACATCGAATGCACGACGTAGCTCATGAACGCGTCGCAGTACTTGCAAGCGCATCCGTCCCGATGTTTGCGCTGTGCGTACGCCCACACCTGATAGCGGAGATTGGCGAAATCGTTGAAACGGCGCTGCAACTGATAGTCGGGTCGGCCTGTGGTGGTGGACTTGTTGGTCGGGATGCGCGACGTGCTGTGTTCGAGATACACGTCCAGCACGTAGTACACGACACCGCCCCGCACAATGGTGCGATTGATCTCGACGTGACCGATCTTTTCCAAGAACGCAAGCGGCTCCGACGATTTGGAAATCCGAGTGGGTGTGATGGTCACAGGCGACAAGGACTGCAGGTTCGGCATCGTGGAAGTGGGCCCGGTCGACATGATCAATGAGTTTGCCTAGGAAGACTTGACTTGAGTTGCTTTGGCTCCGACTGAAACTGAGCGCGAGTCGTTGGCGAAAGTTGACAAGTGAACCAATTGGACGACGAAGGTTTTCGTCTCACCAGCGGCTGTCGGTGGTGAGGACCAGCAGGGTGGACGAAACAAGACCGTTTCACTGTGATAGGCACTGCGCTGGGTTGCACCTTCCCCGCATGCGACGTCCCAAGCAGAAGAGCGGGGTTTTGTTGTTTGATGTTGCGGTCGGAACATCACGGTTATCTGATACATTCTGCCGTTGGTGATTTGAGTGCGCGATGGGACGCTTTCAGGAATTATCGTGGCTCCGCAATTGCATACCCTGTTATATCTGCAGAAACGATCAGCTACTTGCATCTAAGCCGTCATTCATTTTACGTTTTCCTCTGAAAAATGTTATCATACCCCTATGCATATTGGGAGCGACTTTTGTACACTTTTTTTTTTGCTTTCTAGGCACAATTGATACGTTGTCTTTCTTGTTATGGTTTCTTGAACTATATCCGACAGTGCTTGTCAACGAAAAACCTGGCAGATAACTCATGTCCGGCTCGTTCATGATCACGGCGTTTTGTGAGTTCTTACCGACGATATTGTACCAAATAACCTCTCATCGTTCCGCGCGGAACGATGATGGCGCTTCTATTGATGTGGATGGCGCTCAGGCACATGTTT
>NW_008649046.1:291881-293569 GCF_000247585.1 Phytophthora nicotianae INRA-310
CCGCTTTGAGGCTCGGATGGTCCAGGTGTCTGCTACACATGGACGAAAATTAAACGACAGGTATAAATACTTTGCCTGGCCACATGAGTCGGCGTGGAACTGGGCCTCAGTTCTCAATTTGCTGCCAAGCGCGCGTCGCTGCCGATAACGTAGCTTCCACCGCCATAGCCATATCTTCACACCATGGTTCACTTCTGGGAGCGCGCATGGGCACCACCACTCACACCTGTCTGTTTGACGCCACACCGCTCGTCTAGTGCAGTGGAGCCCATCGGCGTATTGAAAACAATCGACCACGTCGAGATCACCAACTTCGCGGAGATCGGCGGCGTCGTCTACTACTTCGTGGACGTTTACCTGAAGCATCATACGAATCGCATCCCGACTAACATTAGGCTGGAGGCATCGCGACGAGACCAACCAGACTACACTATACAGAAGCGCTTCAACGACTTTGCCAACCTTCGTTACCAGGTGTGGAGCATCGCGCAACGTCAGCACAGTGGTGGGGGCGCGTGTAAGTACTGCAGCAAGAACATGGACTTCCTCGTGACTAGCTTCTCGCAGCCACGACTATTCATCAAGTTATTCGTCAAGAGCAAGAAGGCCCGCAGTCGGTTGCTGGCCAAAGGCATCAACAAATACATCGAACTGGCCATCGGCGGAAAGGAGGAATCTCGGCAGCGTTATTACGTTTGCGATGGCTACATTACGATTCCAGCGCTGGTCGAGCGGTTCCTTCGCGATGACGCATGAGGCCACAAGCCTCTGCCCACCTTGCGACTTGTCGTCAACCTGCTGCGAGTGCGAATATTTGTGCCTTGTCTTAAGCACCGATGTCTGAATTAACGTGTTGTCTGTAGAGTATTGAGGTAGAATGATGGAGCGAGCGAGCAGGTTAGGCGCTACCCGCGCGTATTAATAACGTGTAAATGAAGAGTGCGTGATGCGTTGTCAAAGTCGAATGCCCTTAGTGATTGGCAGTGGACTATTTCGTATCTGCACCATACACCCGTTTGAGCTTGCGTAATAACGAAGCACTTGTCTCGGAAGCAGCAGATAAGCACTGTTCGGGCTCCGTGCTCGGCTCCAGTGGATGAATAATTATTTTATTTTTTTTAACATGAACTTGTATGACAGATTTGGGAATTGCTTTGAAGTTCGTTTGCGGTTGCTCCTGTCAGCAGCATTTCGCTGTCGGCTGAGGATTATTTTTTCAAGCGGCTTCCCAGGTAAACAAGATGTGAATCTACAAGGAATTTAGTAAAGTACCACACCGGCAAGCCTCCGGAAGGCACGCGTTGGTGATCGTAAGTTCTGACGATATTATCTACTGGTCACTCTTCGATTCACCATTGCTATCAGGAGCAGACCTCAAGGTCACCGCGAAATTTATAATCGAATGAGGATTCTTGTTTACTTGGCGTTGTTGTACCGCATGTGCGTAGAGCAACCAGTTACCAAGTTGAAGGTACAGTTTAGTGTAGTGCGAATCGAGCAGCGAAGTGTCACGCTTGGCAGTCAAGATATTTCCGGCGGTGAACTTTCATCTCCACTACTAAAGCGCCTAACAACATTAAAACATGTATCGATTTGTTGTTTGCTGCGGCGGATGTGGCGCTGTCGATAACGCGGTTGGCAGCGAGGCTGCCGGCTGCCAATTTCGTTTAGGCCGACCACTGGTGTTC
>NW_008649046.1:295319-297656 GCF_000247585.1 Phytophthora nicotianae INRA-310
TTAAATTCCCAAATTTTTTAGGGTCGACTATTCCCACAACGCATGAGCGACTGGATGCACGTCGCTATGCGAACCATCAAGGACGAAGCCAAACGAAATGCTTCAATGTGGCTGGAAGGTGTTCGAGCGGCGTCTCTGGTATGAAAAAAGTCAACTTTGATATGAAATATGGACTAAATTTCTTTTTCTTCTAGTCTATTGGTGAAGCAGCTATTCATCGACTGGAGAACCAAATCAGCGAGCAATATTACGAACAAGATGTTTTAGAGAAGAGCGGTCATGCTCCTGTGCTTGGGAGATCAAGTAGCAATGACAACGTTCCCACCAGTCCTCGAGCCTCGCTGAGTCCAGCCAACTCGGGGAGATCTCTAGTGAGCGAAGATTCGTTCAAGCTTCCGTCGATCCGAGTCTTCAATTCCGACGCTGATACTTTACGCGAACGCAGTAATATTCACTCAAACTACATGAAAACAGCTCTAGCACAATTGTCGCCGATGCTGAGAATCCTGCACGTCTTCCGCGTCATGAGTCAAGTGCCTGAACTGGCTGCGTTCTACAATGCCAACCGCTTGGTAAAGAGGCAAAAATATCTTTTATAGGCGACAATTACGGCTTACTAACATTTTTTGTGTTTTTACAGCCTCAACTGCAGCTGACGTCGTTTATGAGAGGTGCAGTTACTGCGATCACACCGGAGAAGTTTGTAGCTCAGCACGAAGAGCTGTTCAAGAAGTTGACAGGGTCTTTTTGTCTTGAGCACTTGTTGTGGCGATATTCCGATGCGGCCTTGTTGTCCAAGAAGGAAATCAATGGGATTTTCCATCTCGTGATGCAGAGTTTGTGTGGAATTGTGTCGACCTCCGTCTTGAGCATCAACGTGCCGACTACCATTCTCGACATCAAGCTTAGAGCGATCATGTGTGCACGAACGCTGAGCGATGAAGTGCACGAGTACAACTCGACGCTGATGTTTGATACTTTTCGGCGTTTGGGGGCGCATTTCCGAAGCGCAATTATGGCAGATACGAAGAAGTACGTGAACACTACAAGGATGGCGATTTATCTAGGAATATTTACAGGTGCATGGCGCTTTGACTGCAGAAAACTTCAAGAATTTATGTTCAGCGATACATTCGCGCGCGTCCAAGTCTCTTCTGAACAGCTTCGAGCGGTATGTTCCGAATAACTGGTTTTTTTTGTGGTATTCTAAGGAGTTATTATATGCTGTGCTTTTAGACTTTGCGATGCTGTGGACTGGAGAAGGAAGAAGGACGCTTGTTGAAAAATATCGACCTTACAGCAGATCCAGTTGTGCTGCCGTTTACAAGCGTACGTGTGATTATTCGTGCTTAATTCGTGGTAATTACTGACGTGTATATCTTCTGGCTGCTAGGTTGTCGTCAAGAGCTGCACGAGTATTGAAGCGCTGGTCCAGATGATGTTCGACTATGAGCGGTATGAATGTAGAGTGTTGCTTAAAAACAACTGGGTTTACCATAATTATTTACATTTTTTTGTTGTGGTCTAGTTATTTGAACATCGACGACTGGGGCGAGTGGGTGCGAGATGACACGATCGAGGCGCTGACGTTTCTGAACGACACGTTAAACCAAGTGATCGATCAACACACAGATCTCCAAGTTTCGACGGTAAAGTAGTGACAGATTTGGCTACAATATGCCAAAAATTTAATCTCTTTTGTGTTGTAGGCTGTTATGATGGGCACGAACGCGTCGTTCTTGGCTTGCGCCTGTGATCGCTTTGAAGAACACGTCAAGGTGCAGACGGAAGCCTGGGAAGCACGGACGTATGGCTACAGTGTCAGCAACACGCTTCGTGGAGCGAACACTCAACTGGTGAAGCCTTGCTCCAGTCGACTGCTGTTGAGTAAGGCTGCAGCTAAGAAGAAATTCGATAGCACAACCACGAGAGCGCAAGATATGGTCTGCGAACTGATGGTACGTATACTTCTATCTACTGAGTATATTCAATGCTAGGCTAATGTGTTGTATCATTCCAGTTGAAGAAGATTGACGAGCTGCTCTCGAGTTTCTACTATCTCAACTGGACTCCAAGCACTGTTCTGACACAACCAGACCCTTCCATGTGGGATCTCATCAACTATCTCAAAGTAACATTTGCACAACTGGGTCAACTGCCCCCAGCAGTCCAAGAAGCTGTGCACTTTGCGTCGTGCAGCTATCTGGCCAAGTCGCTGGAGCAGATTTTGAGTGGATCAACTGTCAAGAAGCTCAATATGGAGGGGATTGCCAACTTCAAACGCAATCTAGACGTGCTACTCGACTTCATTGAGTCCGTCCCAATTGCTCAGTTAAA
>NW_008649046.1:299676-302386 GCF_000247585.1 Phytophthora nicotianae INRA-310
CCACTGGAACGGGTAGATTCCTCGCGGTTGGTGGAGCCTAAAGCAGCTTCTGATCGCCAGTTAAAGCTTTGTCGTCTTGAGTTTCGCTTGGGAGAGTCGATGGTGTATTGGTCGTTGTATGCGCGCATTGCAGCCGCCAGACTTGGAGACGATGTGGACGTTGAGAAGGACGAAAGGAGGCGGTTAACACGAGCATTCGTGACGGTGTCGATGCTTGCAAGAGGGTCGTCTTGGGACGCTACGGACAACCAGGACGACTTAACGGATGGAGAGGTTGGTGGTGACGATGACGCCTTTGGACGGAGAGATGTCGGGGCTCTTGACGGGTTTTTAGCTGGTGTGTCGGAAGAGATAGACAACGAGTTTAAAGACACATCGCTAGAAGTTCTAGAGTCGTTGAGCTTGACAAAACGGACTGAGGAATCACGAGTGTTGCCATGCTTGACTGGGGATTTTGCAGAAGAAGGTAGAAGCTTGAATTCAGTCGCAGGTTGGCGAATGCTTGCTGTGCTTTGGTCTTGTTTCAGCTTGTCCTTCTGACTGAGAGCGGGTAGCTCGTCTGTAGAGAGGGATAACAGATCGTCGGCACTTGCAGAGGCATTTAGCTGTAACTTTGCTGTAATGGGGGCGTCTGACGTGCCGGTCAATGGAGACGTAGTCGGAGACTCCCGAAACTCGAATGTTTCGCCCAGTAGCCCCGTTGACGCCTCCTCTTCAGCATCACTGAGTGAAGAGGATGCATCACTAATCTCCTCTGCAATTTCATCTTCGAGTTCTTTCTCAATAGAAGCCGACGTCGCCGGAGCCGCTACAGCCAGCGATGCCTCAATATGCACGCCTTCTTTGTCCCTCTCAGCTCTAGCAAACACCCGTTCAATATGCGCTTCACGACGTATGAACTCGTGTTGCATACACTCGACTGCAGTGGGTCGTTCCGCTGGGTCTTTGCGTAGACAGAAGCGCAAGAAATCCAAGAACGCCGCCGACCACTTCTCTGGATGAGCGACGAGTGGCGGCGGGTTGCGAGGGATTTGGATAAGCACACGCATCGGATGTTCGTCAAACAGCGGCGGCTTCTGGTCCGCCAGCTCAATCGCAGTGATCCCCAAGGACCAAATGTCGGCTTTGAAGTCATAGTCGCTGTCTTGAATGAGCTCGGGACTCATCCAGTATGGGGTGCCCACAAACGACCCGCGTCGAGATAAAGTATCGCGAAGTTGAGCAGATACACCGAAGTCCGCGATCTTGACTTGACCGGAATCCGTGAGTAAAATGTTGCCTCCTTTCACGTCGCGATGGATCTTACGACGCGAGTGTAAGTACGCTAAACCGTTAAGTGCCCCACGCATGATGATGGAGATCTCCCGTTCACTCAAAGAGCGGACGCGACGGATATCCCCCACCGATCCGCCTGCACAGTGTTCCATGGCGACCCATAACGCGCCGTCCTTGTAGTACGCGCCGTGGAATGCGACGACATTCGGGTGGTCGCATTCGCGTAAGAATTGGATTTCGCGTCTCACGCTTTCAATGTCTTCCCCCCGTTCGCCGGCTTCAAGTGCGACGGGGATCACTTTCAATGCTGCGAGGCGCGTACGGTCTTTCTTGTAACAGGCGCGAAATACACGACCGAAAGCGCCGGCGCCTTCCTTGCGCTGGAGCTCGAAAACCTCTTCAGGGTCAACTTCCTCGAGCCCCAACGTCTTCAACACCGGGAGCTCGGCACTCGTGACGGCGTACGACGCACGGCGGGACTTCGACATCAAGACGCTGCGATAGATTCAAGCGACACGACGGGGACGAGTCGCTACTGACCAACCGTCGGAAGTTCAAAAGAACTATTCCGGTTTAACTGGATGTGGCAGTTAGCTTTTGATCAAGAGAATACCAGAAGTTTGGGACAGGGTCCTTCTCGAAGCTCTACATGTAGATCGGCCAGATCATTGTCAAATTCGACAGCAAGAACACAGTGACCACGTACTACGATGACTGAGAAGGTTACGGGGCAGAGCGTTGGCATTGATCTGGGCACGACCTACTCGTGCGTCGGCGTGTGGCAGAACGACCGCGTGGAGATCATTGCCAACGACCAGGGCAACCGCACGACCCCGTCGTACGTGGCGTTCACCGACACGGAGCGTCTTATCGGCGATGCTGCCAAGAACCAGGTGGCTATGAACGCACACAACACGGTGTTTGATGTCAAGCGGTTGATCGGGCGCAAGTTCACCGATCCAGAAGTGCAGTCGGACATCAAGCACTGGCCGTTCAAGGTAGTTCGTGGTGCTGAGAACAAACCTCAACTGGTGGTGCAGTTCAAGGGCGAGTCGAAGACGTTCCAACCGGAGGAGATTTCGTCTATGGTGTTGATCAAGATGCGAGAGGTGGCCGAGGCATTCATTGGCAAACATGTGAAGAACGCGGTGGTGACGGTCCCGGCCTACTTCAACGACTCGCAGCGCCAAGCGACTAAAGATGCGGGAGCTATTGCTGGTTTGAATGTGCTGCGTATCATCAACGAGCCGACGGCCGCTGCGATCGCCTATGGGCTGGACAAGAAAGGAGGTGAGCACAACGTGCTGATCTTCGATCTCGGCGGCGGAACGTTCGATGTCTCTCTGCTCACTATTGAAGAAGGCATCTTCGAGGTCAAGGCGACAGCGGGTGACACGCACTTGGGAGGTGAGGACTTCGACAACCGTCTGGTCGA
>NW_008649046.1:303776-306566 GCF_000247585.1 Phytophthora nicotianae INRA-310
TAACGTAACAATTCACAAAACACTAAGAGCACGTAGTGAAGCACGAGGAAGTATCAAGCGCTACTTGGGATGCAAGACACCGAAGTGAATCTCTCGGTGTAGACCCAAAAACCTGAGATCCGAGGTGATGCTTGCTTGATGCGGTAATATCGTCCACTTCAACTTCAGAAAATGCAGTTTAGCTTCGAAAACGCCTTGTCATCGTTGTGATCTTCTGATTCAGTTAAGTGGCCAGAGCTCCAGCGTGGAACGTGAGCCGCAACGCAAGTCCATGATCAATTTGGCATTGTTATCGCTGGTCGTGGGCGCGTCGTCCGTTATGATATCTTCGGTTTTGTATTGCCTTTTTGTATGGTCGATCTAGTGCAAAAACGACACAAGTCCCCTCCAACCACTCGCTGTTACCAGATCGAATCAGAAAAACGACAAAACGACCAGCTAACTTACGACCGCACGGCGCCTCCCGGCCATTTAGCCGAACGAGTCCTGCACAACACTGATACCATGGTCGACGAGGAGGTGGCGCGCTCTCTGGAGCAGGAAGCCATCGCGCTCGTGAATCTCAGTAATCCCAAGCAATTCGTCTCCAACCAGCCGCTCGAGAGCGCCGGCCAGGAACCGGACGCGTCGGCGGAACTGCTGGACGGCAACATCTCCATGAAGTCGCTGCTGGTGACGCTCAAAAAGCGCAAACTGCAGCACCCTGAGGCTCAAGTCAAGGAGGAACAGCCCTCAGACACCGGGTCTGATAACGCGGAGACTGCATCAGCCGACGACGCGAAGCTCCCGAGCTTTCGCGCTGTTTTCCAGCCTTCACAGCAGCAGATCGAGCAGACGGAGGAGCCTGTGCCTCCGGAGCTCAAGTGCAAGTACCGCACGGGCAAATGCCACAATGCGCGCGCACTGAAGTCGTGCGGAGACTATCACAACCTGTGCAACTACCACCGACTGCGAGCCAATGCCAACCAGCGCAAACTGGACCGCAAGAAGAAGGAGCAACGGCTGCAACAGCAGCTCACGGCCAACGCGTCGTCCTCACCGCGATCGCAGCCTCTCCTTGCGTCACATGCGGCCGCAGCCGCGCTCGCGTCCCTCGTGGCCGCGCAACCACAGCACCACTTTGATGTGTTGCAACAGAGACCGTTCTTCGCGTCGGGCGCCACCGTGCAGGAGGTGGACAAGAACAATAGGAATAGAAGCACTACCAACTGTGTGCGTCCCAAGCAGGAAGACGCCTGCAGTTATTAGACTGGCGGTAGTCGCACTTGGGCTATCTGCCTCCCATAGATCCATAAACAGAGAAACAAGAGCAACATACGACAGCCGCGTTGGCTTGTAAGACACTTTGCAGGTTACAGTACATAGTTATTGACGGCACAGGCTGTCTTGTTGTCTAGCTAGCGCTTCATATTGACGTCCAGCGGAAGGAGAATAGTGCTGCGTTATGTATACACGACCAGGAAGACCATGACGATGAGCACTGCCACTAGGAAGAGGATGAGGCCTAGTTGGCATTTATCTGAAGCAAAAAAAAAATTAGTAGTAGATTTTGATGAAAAGTATAAAAAAAAATGCCCATACCTTTTGTTTTCAACATTTTGCTCAAGCGTCCCATGACAAAATTCATTCGCTCCTGAGCTTCTTCCACATCATCAGTCAGATCGTCCAGCATTCTATAACAAAAAAATAAAATATCGTTAATTAACCCACTCGATAAAATATCCAAGCTGTGAAGAGCACTCACTTGTTCTGGCTCTTGACTTCGCTCGAGATCTCCACTGTGACTCCATGTAAGCGCGTGATATCACTGTGTAATCCCGCCAAACTCTGATCCTGCTCTTGCATAATTTGCTGTAACCAGTCACAATACCTCGTGAATTAAATGCTATAAGCCGAGAGTTAAACAGCACAATTCGCACCTGTTGCCTCTGTGTTTCTTCTTCCAAAAAGTGCTCGTTTCTTTCTTGCCCCGTAAGATTTGACCTAAAGGAAGTCGACGATTTCGCTGACTGCATCAACTGCAAAATGAAATTTATCCGTCAGCCCGCAACACACTTTAACCTTGCAGCCTGAATTTCTCACTTTGCGTTCTTCCTTGCGAATCCGAGTCTTGACAGCGTCGGTCGAAATCTCGGCTGAAACAGCTTGTAGTTCCTGTTTAAAAGGCATCAGTACGCCTTCCTCTCTTGCAATTTCCAGGACGTTCCCCACCTTTCGAGTGGTCGCCACAAAAGCTTTACGACTTGCGATCTCCGCTGCGTCAATATGCTCAAACTTGGTTCGATTGGCCTCTACCATGACGATGGTCTCTTCTAAAAATTTGACCGACTTCTCCGCTGTCGACACGGCGCTCTCGATCTCTGCAATAGCACGCTGTCAGCTGTGTTGCAAATAGAGATAAAGTGGCTCAACCACTGTAGAACGCACGGTGCGTAAGTGCCGGCAGCTCCTTGGCGGCCGGTGAGTCCTTGGCGTCCAGAATGGCGCGCCATTTGGCGTGTTTCTGGTTCACGGCCGACACTTTACTCTCCAGTTCACTAGACGCAGCAACGTTAGAAACACCAGGGAGTTTAGCGCAAAACTACAGGCGCGCGTACTCCTTGAAGACGTAGAACGGGTCGCCGCTCGCCGCCGCCATGGACGGCTCCTTCTTCATCATGACTGGAGCTATTGGTATCTGCCGACGCCGCTTGACAGGCGTTTTCGCACTTAACCGCGAAGAAAATCAGAAAAATGAAAATCGAGTGGAAAATCCATGGGTTCATGGTTTTCTTACAAGCAACATTTTTT
>NW_008649046.1:308526-310001 GCF_000247585.1 Phytophthora nicotianae INRA-310
CTAGCTTAGCACGCACACTAGCCATTTTATATGTTTTCAGACTGTCAAGCAATAAAAGCCTCTGATTGCACGCATCAGAATCCCGTACCTGCAGAAAATATTAATTTAAGAAAACATCAAAAGAGAAAACTTAAATAGAACTTACCTCGTCGATCCATTCTAGCATCACCCGTTTGTCGCAGTACACCTTCCGTTGCACCGTGAGCATAACACGACCTCAATACAAAGGGTGGTTTGTAAGCTCATCGTGCACGTCGGCGTTAGGAACGCCGGCAAAACAATAAGCGGCAGCAACTTTTTGTCGCCGACGCGCAGAGAAATACTGACGCACGGAATGCGTCAGTGACACACCCGTGGCTTGCAGAGGGACGGATCGGGTCCGAACGCCGTGCTTGAGAGGGACTGCGGACGATGAGGTAAAATGGAGAATGAATTAAGCCTGCCGTGCTCTAGCCTACTTCATCTAGCTCTAGCTCTGACAATCTGTGGTTCGTGCTTGTGCAATCAATTGTCCTCTGGCTTTCCACAGCAAGTGAATACACAATCGATTCTTCCACCCGAAATTTGCGGTGCTACCACCTGTGTCATGCCCCCCAATGAAGAAATGCTAGTTATCACGGGAAGATTCGGCGCAAGCTGACCTGTTCTTGCGTAGCACCTATGTCAATGGTGACGGTGCCGTTATCGTGGACGAACTAGATCGGAAATGGTCTGTCAGCTACTCGCTTGAGCTTGGCTCGGAAGTGTTTGGGAACTCGTAGCATCACCTGATCATCTGGCTTGTAGAAGTGTTCGAGGCTCTTGTCGTTCTCCCGGTCGTTGTTGGTGAGGATCGCGTTGAATCTGCGCTTGGACATGTAGCTCCAGTTGGCGTCGTGCAGTTGGCGCGAGATCATGCCCTGACCGAACACAAGTTGACCTGGAGAAGCGTTGAGGATGCTGTGGTAGCTGGCTCGTACAACGAAGGCAGCATAGTAGATCACCTTCCTCCAGTCGGCGCTCTCGTGACAGCGGAGGATATTGCCGATCTCCACGTGCACTCGTTCGCAGATCGTGGGTTTTTCACGGTGATGGGCTTGACTTTGATCCCGTAGCTTCGTAGCAGCTCCTGGAACTCGTCGCCAGTGGACTCCGGACCCTTGTCGTGGATGACTTACGAGGTCTCGGATAGCGACACAGCCATTCACGATCGAAGCTTTCTGCCGTTGTCAAGGATTCTTTGTCGGGCTGGACACTAACCTCGAGCAAACGGGTTGCCTGGTCGATCATGGCGATCCCGTAGCCTTTTACTTCGTATGGACCAATGAGACCAACATGAAATACGTCAAATGGATTGACGGTCTTCAGTGTTCATGGTGGGAGATGTAATGGGCTCACTGAATGCCCACTACTTCGGCTTACACGTTAGCGCACGTGTATGAGGAAGCGTAGTTTGCTTTAACTTAGATTAACTATACTTACGTCTCGTAAGTATA
>NW_008649046.1:311313-316378 GCF_000247585.1 Phytophthora nicotianae INRA-310
TATCTTCTTGGCCTGGGGCTTGATGCCTTCAGCAGAGAGCGTGTAACCCAGGTAGTCGACTTCTTCGCGTAGTATATTGCACTTCTTTCCGTTAACCCTTTAGCTACCAGACCGCTTAGAGGTTCACCTGGACCTGTAACAGAGCGTTTTGCAGATTCTTATTGGTTAAAAAGTGGCATGTACATCGGACAGTGCAGCCCACGACATTCTTAGCGGTCCCATCGGACCTATAGCAGCATCTGGCGGGGTCGCGATATGGGGCCAAGTCGTGTTCGTAACCGCGGTATAAGCGGCATAGAGGTTTCAGCTTGCCCCCGCACACCCCGGCACGATGTCGGGCGAGAATTTAGCTGGCTGGGAGGACCTGAAGGCACTGCAGGAGTACGCCCTTGACGACATCGCCGTGGAAGACCTCGTGGAGGACTGGGAGAGGCTGGCTGGTGACGATAATGGCGTTCAGACTGGCGGAGAAGACGCGCGGGTGGATGACGAAGATGATGGTGTTCAGACTGGTGAAGACGACGCGTGGGTTGCTGGCGATGAAGCGGAGCTCGGTGGAGCAACCAGCGGCGCCGAAGGACGAGAAGGAGGTGTTATACGGCGCAGTGGCAGTATGGGACAGCATGTTGCGCGTAGTGAGAGTGTTGCTGGAGGCAGCACCCAGAGCGTCATGGGGAAGTCGTACATGGAGTCGCTGAACATGCAGAGTGGACTTCACGTCGTGGCGGAACAGCAAGTAGCAAAAGCATATCGTGAGAATGGAGAATATGGATTATTTTAGCTGTTTTTCACTTCATCGTTTCGCAGTAGCTTGCTTTCGTGGACATCCACTGAGATGGCTGCTCGAGGACAAGATGCACCCACCGAGAGCGAGTTTGATGCGTATTGCGGGCTGGAGATTGCCATGAGCATTTGCGTGCTGAACGATATCAGTGAGTATTGGTCGGAAAAGCGTTTTCTCGGTCAGAGTTCATTCCCAGAGACCATGGCGAGGACGCGGTTTCAGCATATTCGATCGGCACTGAAGTTCTATGCCAACGGTGACGAATCGATTGACAAGGTGCGCGATCCGCTGTGGCACAGCAGAGCAATACTCGGGCATTTCCAGAAGCGGTTTGCAGCGTTTGTTACCCCATTGGAGTGAGCATCATCGACGAGATGACTGTGGCAACTAAAGCGCGCTCGAGAGCGCGCACGTACTTGCCCTCAAAGCCGGATAAGTACGGCGTTCGCTTCTACGCTGTGGTAGGCTGGGACTCGCTGTACGTGCATTCCCTATGGGACAACGGATCGGGCAACATGCAGCTATCGACGCCAGCCCAGCGTTACACCGACCAGTTTCCTATGCTGCGCACGTGCCTTCACAATACGCTGGCGCTTCCAGACGTCGAAATCAGCGGTAAATCTGCCACAGCACTCTGGATCAGCACGGTGGGGCATCAATCTAAGGTTCTGCGCTCTCCTAGCGGATATCGACTCACTGTTTCCGACAATTTCTACACGCGGCACACCTTTGCTAAGGCAATTCGTGCTTTCACCGACGGTGAAATGCATACCATCGGCACCGTGCGTATGAACCTGATTGATAAGTGGAATAAAGCAGCCGTGGAGAAGGCTGTAGAGCGAATGGCCGAGTCGAACCGTGGCTATTGGGAGTTGGTTGCTGCTGTTGACAAAGAGCCCGGGTGGAAAAAGAAAGATGCTGATCATCAAAAGGCGCAGAAGCGTCTTCCGAAAGCACAACAGAGCGAGTTCAAACCAGAGCTTGTGCTTGCGGAAAGAGCTGGCTACATCGTTTTCAAAGATCGAAAGGTAGTCATCTTCTACTCGAACGATCTGCGAGCAACTCCGTCGACTCGAACCCTGCCCGGCTCATCTCAAGAGGCTATCGACTGTTGTCATGGCCTCTATCCAATTGAGCGCTGGACAGACGACCGTGTTTTGCATCGCAAGATATTCATGGTACCAACCGTGATTGCAGTTTACAACCGTTTCATGAACGGTGTTGATCGCGTTGACCAACTGCGATCAACCAATCCGACTCGCCGTCGTGAGAAGCGTCTGGACATGACAATTTTTACCTGGTTGGTTGATCTGGCGATCAACAATACCTTCGCTTTACTGAAAAACACGACGTCATCGACTCTTACACTGCGCGAGTTCAAACGGCGCATTTCGGACGTCTTGACGAGCAATGAAAAGAATATTCGGAGACGGAAATTGCGGCGTGAAAAGTCGAGGAAGCGTGAAGCAGTCGACGAAGTTGTTGGGGCCGACACTTCGTTCCACATTATTACTCCCAACGCTACAACACACAGTAATGGCAAACTGACTTGCTACCTGTGTAGCATGCGAGGAATCAGCAAGAAGGCGAAGTACGGATGTACTAAATGCGAGAGGGGCTTTCACGTGGAGTGTTTCAGTGCATTCCACTACTAAGATGTCTTCAAAGTGCGATCTACATCTATTCGCGATGCTCTTGACGCGGTGTGTAGATCGACGACGCAGGATCCTGTGGCGTTTACACGAAAGCGCGTCAATAGATCAATCACAAGAGTAGCTGACCTAAAGCTTCCAGACGCTTGCTAATAGAGATCACTCACCATGCTTTCATCCGGCCAGTTGTTTACCAGTCCTCTTCAAACGCACTCAGGAACGTCTCCGCTCATGCTTCCAGTTTTCATGTAAATATACTTGCGACGGAGAATAGCGCGCACGACAGGGTTGCGCCGTCGTTTGCGCGACAACGTGTTCACAAGACGAGCTGCTGTCTCTTGCAGCTCGCCCCCGTAGACTGCCCAGTCGCACTCGGAAGATCCACCCTTAAGAGTGACATCATAACGGGCGAGGTGCTCTGTTTCGTCCTTCGAGAACACCAGAATGTCGTCCAAGTAAACGACTACAAAATCCAAGTCGCCAAAGATCTGCTCCATACAAGCCTGGTACTCATCGGGGGCGGTCGATATGCCCATCGGGAGTCGCTTGTACTGGAACTTGCCGAACGGCAAGCAAAACGTCGTCAGTGGGCGGCTCTTTCGTGCGAGTTTTTTTTTCCGAGCGTAATAGCCGAGATTAACGTCAAACGTCGAGATGCACTTCGCCTTCGCAAGTCGCATCAGTATCTCGCGGATGCGTGGCACGTAGTAGGGGCTTCTGCGTAAGTACTTGCTCAACCATCTGTAGTCGATAAGAAGTCGAAGTGAACCATCTTTCTTCACTAAGAAGAACACAGGCGACGCCATCTCCGAGTCGTAAATCTGCTCCAGTACGTCAGCATTAATTAGTCGATGGACGGCTTCTTTAGCCTTCGCTTCCTGGCTGCGTGGAGTGGCGTAGGGTTTTGCATGTACCGGCTTGTAGTCTGGAGATAACGGGATCAAGTAGTCGTCGAACCGCATGCGACCCAAGTGGCCGTCGTGCAATGTCCGATATTGGATGAGCAAGTCCAAGTACTGCTAAGCGAGATCTTCATCCAAGAGGTCGGGGACCAGCTGTTCTGGCTCTACTGCACCGTCGGTGAGCTCCTTCGTTTCATCTGGGATTCGTTTTCGTGCTCATCCGGCTTGCCAAGTGCACTACTCACGCCACCTCGACCCGTATTTATACAGTAGCTGTTCTCGTCCCGTTGAACGACCTTGTCCTAGAAGTTGAGTACCAGACCGAGGGTATTCATGATGTCGCGACCGATGACCATTGCGTCGTGGCTGTCCTCAATCACCTCGAAGCGGTGGTGATGACGGAATCCGTCTTTAGCGTCGGGAAGATGAACTGCACCATCGTCGTACCGCTGCTGGTTACGGTGCCGTTCATCGTCTTAAAGACGGTAGGCGATGCTGAAATAAACTTTCGCCCTTGGTTTACATTGGCTAGCGTTGTGCCGTTGATGATGCTCTTCGAGGCACCGCTATCGAGGAGGGCGTCAAAGACCTGACTACTGCGCTTGATCTTCACAGGGATCCGCAACGGAGCGCATGCGGGCAGCTCCGACTTCGTCACTAGGCCGACAAACATGAACGTTTGGTCCCCACTGTCATCTGAGTTTGAGTCGGACTCAGAGTCCCTATGGGTGGGAGGGTATCGAGCCTTTCGCTTACTTGAAGAAGTTGACTTCTACTCAGCTTTCTCCTTCTTCTCGACGGTGTAACACTCACTGGTATTGTGCGAGCTCGTTTTGTGAAAAGAGCACCACTTAGGTTTCGGTTCCGAGTCGTCATTGTTCTTCTTGCCATCTTTATGCTGGCTCTTGGAGGCGTCCTTGTCTTCGCGGTGGCCTTTGGTCCGACCTTGGTGCTGCTTCCCTTGCTTTTTCTCGCGTGTCGAGAGCTGTGATTCTGCCTTCTCAATGCGTAAGAAGTAAAGCGCAAGCTCGCTGAACCTATCGTGCACGATACCTGCAGCTGCCAGCTTCTCCTGCCATGCACGCGGCATTCCTCGCTTGAGATAGCGGCATTGCTGCACCTCTGGCACGTCTTCTGCGTTCAGCGGGAGCTCCGCGAACATACGGTCGTTTTCCTTCAGGCGCGGGGGGAACTTGGCGACGGTCTCGTCGCGACGCTTCTTCATGGTCCAGAGCTCGTTGTCCAAGTCCTTGCTGAAGTCCTCCGAGACCGAGACCAGACCCACGTCCGTGAAGAACTCCTCGAAGTTTCTGCCAGAGTGGACAGCGCCGATGGCTGCTTGCTCGACTTCAGGTTCCAGATCTCCGTCTATGAGAGCGACGAGATTGTGCGCCTTCTGCTCGTCCGTCCACCACTTTTTGCGAGCTAGTCTGCGGAATTGACTGCTCCATTTGAGCCAGTCGCGAGCACTTTGTCCACGGAGCTTCTTGATCTTGATGGTAGCCGTCTCTGCTGGAGTCGTAGCAGTAGCAGGCGTGATCACCATCGTGTAGGTCACGAACTCAGCCTTGTTCGTACGCCCCGTGCTTGATGAGGCGTTGGGTTGGTAGGGTTAATTCAGTTGTTTCCGATTTCCAAATTTGATATATCAAAGTGACACGCCCATGGCTTGCAGAGGGACGGATCGGGTCCGAACGCCGTGCTTGAGAGGGACTGCGGACGATGAG
>NW_008649046.1:318513-319028 GCF_000247585.1 Phytophthora nicotianae INRA-310
CTCTAGCTCTGACAATCTGTGGTTCGTGCTTGTGCAATCAATTGTCCTCTGGCTTTCCACAGCAAGTGAATACACAATCGATTCTTCCACCAGAAATTTGCGGTGCTACCACCTGTGTCAACCCGTGTCAGCCACGACTGCTCTCTGAGAGAACAGATCGTGCAGCAGTGGAGTATTTGCGACGTTTTAGACTCCGAAACAGGCTCTCCATACGTCGCATCACTCACTGAGGTACTAAGCATCGCTCAGATTTAGAGGTACACTTTTTTCTTTTATTATTTCTTGTAATATCTTTTGATTATTAATTTGTACATTTCGATGTAGACTGTTGCTACTGCTTTTGGAGCAAGCATGCGCTGGTCGACTGAAAATAGCAGTATTGTATCATGCTTTCCGGGGCTCAGCAAGTACGAGCATGTGTACAATATGGATCAAACTTCGATCTACATTGATATGAATCCAAACCCTATGATCGCTTTTACTGGCGACAGGAATGTAGACGTCGTGCAGTCGAT
>NW_008649046.1:333715-345585 GCF_000247585.1 Phytophthora nicotianae INRA-310
TCTGCGAAAAATTAGCGATTATTATTCAGATTTTTCTCAAACGTTCAGTCTGATTTGCTAGTACCGTGTGTAGCAGGGATTGTATTGAAGGCGCATATAACACTCGTTATTGGACTCTATTTAATTGAGGTTTTTTGAGACCGTTATGCTGATATGCGTCAAATCACAGATGATTTTCTTCCAATCAATCATCAGCACATAATTACGTCCGGATTTACTGACTAAAAGCATGAATTTATGAAAAACAAAATTAATACCTCTATTGATTTAGAATTTGGGCTGTCAAGGATTTGTAGCCATTTTCTACATTTTCAACACTTGTAGAAATCTAAGTCGGTATGACTTTGCTTGACGCAAAGGTCTTGCGCACTCGTGGGAGCTTAAACTCGTCGCCACCCCAGATGCCTCTGATAGAGGCTCTACTTAGTCGAAAAATTTTCTTGGCACGAGTGATGGTGCCGTAGCAGAGACGACCTTATTTACTTAGCGTAGTAAGGAAGATCGCCACCGCTACGCGAGTTTCAGGCTTGATATCGTGAGCTCCGGTGGTGCGAGGCATGTTGGCGAGTTCGATTTTTTTATGCTGCTTTACTTCCGTGAACAAGAATTAGCTCCAAGCGCCAGTTATTTACTTAAGCCCTACCCCTTATAATTTTGCCCAATAGAATGCATTTAACACTTTGGTGTAGAACACAAAAAACCAAAATGTCAATAAATTGGTGGGACAGAGAAGTAGGCACAACTTGCAGTGGACGTTCCACTCTGGTGCGCGTCACAGACAGGGAACCCGAAAAATATATTTCTTGAAAATATATTTATATTTTTCCTGTAAATTATTTATTTAGGGTACATCTGAATAACCGATACGTATCTAGCGTAATTTTAAGTTGCCGCACACTATTTATTTTCTAGGACCACGACAACCAACAGATTTGCTGGTTGGTGTTGAGCCTCTCAGCAAGTTGATAGCTCGATTCATCGCTCATTCTGCAATTCGCATACAACCTTTCCAAGCTACCTCATCAACCACGATGTCTGACGCTCTCGTCACTACCCTACGCTCGCCAACCAAGTTCTCGCCAAAGCAAATCACGGCATTCTATTTCAAGCCCTTCCTCACGGAGGAAGGGGATCCTACTGGCCTGCAGATCTGCAAAGCTTGCGGCAAGATGAGGAAGCATGCGCCTAAAACTGGGTACACCAACCTGGTGTCCCACGTCCGGTCCGAGCACAGCCGCTTCGAGGCCGAGATGGAAGCCGCCAGCACGGCAGCGACCGGGACTCTGCTTCCGTGGGTGCGCCAAAAGGTGTCCAATCGTCATGCGTGGCTTCTGTGGCTCGTCTGCGGAAACCTACCGTTCTCCTTCGTCGAGATGGAGACGACAAGAAGGTGACAATGTCTACTCTTCATAATTTCTTAATTTTTTTTACTAAGCTCTATTTTGTGTTAGGTACACCAACTTTCCGCCTGTGTGCGAGGAGACCATCACTCGCGACATGGAGAATGTCACTAAAGCGGTTGAGCGACGTATTGGTGACGAACTCCCCGAAAATTTTGGGATTGTCCTCGACGGGTGGACGCATGGCAGCGAGCACTACCTCGCAGTGTTTGCGTGCTACGAGCTCAATGGTGTCCGCCAAGCTCCATTGCTATCCATGGCTCCGATCATCAACGGCCCGGATGACAGCCTCAACGCGGAAAGCCATATGGCTGCACTCTCGGCGTTTTTACCTTTTTTCGGTAAAACCCTCTCTAACGTGATTTTTCTCGTAGGCGATAACTGTGAGGTAAACAAGCGCCTCGCCCGTCTATTGGTCTTACCGTTGGTCGGGTGTGCGAGCCATCGGCTTAATTTGGCCGTGCAAAGTTTTATCGCTCCCTACGAGGAAGAATTGGAGCAAGTACAGTCCTTAATGAAGCGGCTGCGCACAATCAACCAAGCGGCAAAACTTCGGTACGCAACTTTTTTTTTCGATTAAATTTGGTATTGCAAATATTTCCTAATTCTGCTATCGTTACATTTGATTTGTGATTTTATTTTTTAGATTGAAGACCCGCATTCGTCCTAAATTGCGCCAAGTCACTCGCTGGGGATCAACGTACACTATGTTGTCGCGTTACTTTGAACTTCGCGGGTTCATCAGTGCCGACGATGAAGAGCTGGCAGAGGAGATGCCGTCCCTGGCTGTAAAACGCAAGCTCAAGCGTTGCTCGAGCAACTAGGTGACGTGCAATCCGTGTCGATGAAGCTGCAGTCTGACGATCTGAGCCTGCTGGACGCACGCGACCTACTAAACGGTCTGTTGGAGGTCATGCCGTCGTTCGTTAACTACCTGGGTACGCTTACATTTTTGCTGAGATGTGTTGTCACTTATGATTAAAAATTTTAATTATGTTTGTAGACCCAAAAGCTGAAATTGTGCACTCACCCGACTTTGAGTCGGGTGTCGTTAAGGTGCTACGTGGTCAAGTCAACAGGCTGAACAGGGCTGAAAAGTCCTCTCTCCTACCTTTTGTTCGCCGAGCTCCCCCACCAGCTCGCGTAGAGGACACGGCCAAGGTCGGCTTTGCGGAGCGAATCCTCAAGCGCCGCAATCCGCATGGCTTCCAGGGTGGGGCTCACGAGACCAAACATGTTTTCATCTAGAGTGCCAGGCAGCGGGCCGACCATGAGCGATTTGGGCAGCTTACATGACGGATTCGAGTTCTTTCGCTCAATGAAAGTTGTTGTGGGGCCTGAATTCGTGAACTTTTTCCAGCGCGAAAGGTCCACACGCCTCTCATTCTGTAAGTGCGCCTCGTACGCCTCAAACTTTGCGAGATCAAGCTTGTTAGCGACATCCCCAAGCTCCGTGCGGTCTTCAGCGGTTAGCGTCAAGTCTCCAAACGGGTTAACGGTAAAGCGTTCATTGCTCATTTCGGCGCGATACTTTGTGCTGGCTACTGCCTTTCAGCGTGACGACACCTCAGCCTTTGCAGTAGACCCCAACGCGCCAGGAATCGAACGTTTGGTCGCCCCGTTGCGACAACAGGACGTAGGCGGGGCCGTTTTTGATCTTGTGGGGAGGAAAATGATGTCGCTCGGACCGACAACCGCCAGAACTGAGCTCTTGAGCAGAAAGCATCCTCCGCCAGGTCTCTGGATGCCTTGAAGCCGCTTGGACAGTGGCCACGGTTTTGTCAATAATCGTTGAATAACCAGGAGCTAATGCAGCATAATTTCTACTTTCAGCTTCTGGTATTTATCGGAGTTGAACTCACGTGGGCTTTCGCTTCTTTGACTGAGCACCCCTAGAGCTTGAGTTGGATACACGTCTCGTGCGCTTCGCTGTCGATTTAGCATTCTTTTTAAGGGGTTGTTACTCTGTTTCAGAGGCGCTGGAGTGCCCGTTGTTATTATTTCTTCTCGAGTGATGTCCCTTCTTGTGGCGATGATGCCTGCTCTTGATCGTTCTCTTCCAGCGACACCGACGGTTCTGAAGATGCCATGAGCTCAAAGTCCTTTTGTTCAAGCGGTCGCACTTGCGGTCCGGTTACCGGCAAAGACTACGATGAGTAGGTGAGTCTCCCTTAATGTACTCAGACTTATTGCGAATACGTAATTTATTTGGCTGTCCCCGTTTTTCTCGATCAATGGTGGTTCGATAGCATTGGCGTCGTTCTGGGGCAGATCCACCGGAACTGTCACAGGCTCGTAAACTGGCTTAGATATAATATGTTGACGTTATTCAACTACATGTTGTTGGTTGTATGTGGTGAGGCGTTGTCTAGCACCAATGCGATGTGGCGGCGACATGCACGCATATCTTCGTCCCTCTTGAGTGACCACTCTAGAAATAGCACGCCTGTCATCCAAACCTTCTCATTGTAGCGGTAGTAAAATCCCAATTCATCACCGGTCTTTTTCTTGCAAACCCGTGGTTTGCATGCGACTCCATTAATGAATGGTTCACGTTTATCAGATCCGTCCGCATTGTATGTCAACGCCACTGTAAATCGAGCATTTTTTTCTTTTGGGGCCCCACTTTCTGTCGCGGAGCAATCGTCTTATCAGGGCACATAAAAAAGAGTCTCGTTTCGTACATGTTGTAGATCTGACTTTGTATATCCTGCGAGCAAACAGAGGCACTCTCGTTGTGGAGCTTGAACTCTTGAAGTTATGATGAGCTTTGAACGAGTCAAGTCAGCCGCTCAGAAGGCTAGTATTTCGTGTGGGGCTACGCCGCTCTTGGTGTCCAATCGCTGCGCCTTCATTCGAATTAGATCGCCGCTCCGGCGAGCTTGGCACAAATGTACCCAATTTGCTAGAGCCTTGTTCACAGTAGGAAACGTGACCGGCCTTAGCCGGTCAGTGTGCGCTTGCTTGTCGGTTACGTTAACCCCATGGTTTTCTCGGGCTCGCGCTATAAAATCATGTGGCCTTAGATCGGTATGATAGCAAGCTGTATCCTCATCGACTCTTTGCAGCCAGATACCATTTATTTCGGGCAAACTTGTTACTGAACACGAGTGCTCCGCGTGAAGGGGTGAGACTTGCACAAGACCACTACGTCGACACGCGCATGTACGAAGAACTGACAGGCAGCATGCTTGCACACAACACTAACTTTCTGCTTATTGTTCTGCTCGCAGCGTGAAGTTCAGCAATCACAAACGAAGATGTCCGCGACCGCTATCTTGAAGGCATATTTGTTCTCAAAGAGCTGGTTGTGTTCCATCGCTTGATAAGAAAGTGTTGGTTGCAATTTGCTCAGTTGTTTTAGGTATAAAAATAGTTTCAATCATCACACTTTGGTTACAAGGTAACTAACAGTAACAGCATAAAAGGGAGACACACTCTTCTGATGGGAGTGTAGACAGTACTCTATTAGACGCTTTGGACGCATTTTGGAATTATTTTGATAAAATGGACGTTACTTGGAATTTCCCCTTTTAAATAAAACACGGTTGTCGTATATATTGATGCTATAAATGAACAGTTCAATCTACTTAGGGTGACTACTCAATATAGGTAGGACTAGCCAAATCGAGGGTCGTAGTCGATTTACAAATTGATAACGAAATTTTGTAGAAAAACTCCTTTTGCGGATATGAACAGAAATCGTGGACAGATATAATAATTTCAGGGCTGCCTTTTTCAATCCCGTTTTGCACCTGATTTTATGCGTCAACCATGCCCAATCAAGGCAATTAAATGAGCGATATTCCATGTGTAAAACACAGTAATTATAACAACAATAATAATAATATTTATAATTAAAATAAAGATTTCCGATATATCTGGCTTAATGCGGTTTTACTGCTATGAGTCTGTGGAACCCCATCCGTAACATTTACCAATGTAACACTTGATCTTTGTAGTGCCTTGGGGCCGATTCGACTTTTTTTCATGCCTTTGAGCACCGATAGCAGGCGCTTGTTGCGCGACGGCGCTGGGAGGATTCCTCGTGCGCATCACCGGTCGGGCGAAGTGCTCCAAGAGCTGAAAATTGCGATGTAGCACACAGAAAGCTGAGCTCCTGCGCGTGCCTTGTCGAATTACACGATGGAGAGGTGTCTTTGACCTACATTTAGCCATATCAGCGTTATAAACTGCGATGTTACACAAGATTTAGCAAAACAAAAATCACCACCACAAAACAGCACTTATCGGAGCTTAGCAGCCTGCATCAGGTTCATCGTCACACCATTACGGTTTGATTACTTGCCAGATTTTCTTCATGCTGTTTCATATCGACCTGAACTGCCCTATTTAGTCGATGACTGGCACATCCGATGAGGGCGACGCTCACGAGCTAGCACCCGATTAACGGCGCAGTTGCCTCCTACAAGAAGCAAACAATGAACCAGCTGCTTACGAAAGTCGCGGAGTAACATACCAGCTAGGATCTCATAGTGTCCGCGCGCCGATAGCTCCTCGTATGGCTCGCCCAGCAGGGGTACTATGCAGAGAAGTGAGGGTCTTCATGACGCTGTCGACTTTGTATCAAGCGAAGGCAGCGACGAAATGCTCCGACAGGTGGCCCAAGCCGGTCAAGGTAAGATCAAATTTTTAAAATATCAGTAGCGATGTGACACTCCACGATCCGAGGGAGACTTTCCATGGCTCGCTGAAGTGACTCGACACAAATCGGGTCCGAAATTTGAGTATCTGGGTAGCGCAAAACGCTGTCCATCTAAATATAACCACATACCGTTGTAGCAGAATCCTAGCAGAAGTGGATGGGAGGCCATTCGTGACAATTCAGTCGAGCCAGCCTAATACGTTGAGTGCTGATCGACGGACGTAGTTTAACAGCGAGCCAGTTTTGGCTGTAGATGCAGTAGTATCATAGCTTCGTAGTCCGCATGCTCCAAACGCACCCGCTGCATTAGGCTCGAGTAGCCTTCCAGCGGGTCTGTCTCTGAACCGTGCCGCAGCGACAGTGGAATTACCCCGAGACGTAGTTGACGTTACGGCACGGTCGGAAGTAGAACCCAGTAACCTGGGCTGGTGGGAAGGTGATGGGGCGTTTACGTAAACATCAAAGAATTATCGGCCCAACTTGTATTGAATCATACAGTCTTTTAGTTTGTACGAGCTTGTATGGAATCAAAATGTGTAATGGTGTTCTTTGCAAAGAGGCGGTCTGCGTGGTGCCCTCGCTCCCACCGCCACTTGAGCTTGTCCGTCGCTCACCACTGCCTGGACTCACGTGCTACCGCTGGAACCGGCGGTGATGCAGAACGCCACGCTGGTGCCAGGTGCTGCACTACCGTCGCTGGGGCCGCTTTCCGCGTTGCATCCGGTACTTTCGGATGGTGAGCGTCCATTGCCACCGTAGATCGTGTCGTCTGCGGCTGTTGCGAAATTGCTGGCACTACTCGTGCCATCTCTGTTGCTCCAACCCGCGCTCCTAATCGCACTATCGTCGTTATCATTTGCTAGGTAGAGGCGAACAGGGTCGCAGTGCTGGCCACTGATGACTTGCCACCGTCGCTTCGTGCAACTGGGTCATTGGCTGGAACCCCCTGCCTGATGGCGAGACTGCTGCTGGAGCTGGTGGTGTTTCCTACTCACCGTCGCTGTTCGTCTTCGTGTTCGCTGGACCTTGGCCACTGACCATCGACGTCATCTCCACCTGTCGTGCTGGCGCCGCAGGCAGCTGGACCGTCGAGGCCACTTGCTGCTGTGATGGAGTATCCGTCGTCGGGTCCGAGGAGACCACCACCGTCGCCGCTCGTGTCGCTGGCTCGTCGCCAATGAAGCCGTTATCGTCTGTGTTGAATCCGTTGTTGATGGGGACATGGACCATGTCGCCATGCTACCTCACGTCGCCGAAGTCATCACCTACTTGTTCCTAGCCATATCACAACTCCATGTAGTTTTCGTAACTTGCGTAACCTTGAGCATGTCGATCTCCTCGTACTCAATCACACCACTAAACGTCAATCTCTAGACCAGTGCTCCTGTATGACCACCGTGCAATAACTGTTCAATACCCACATTTGGGGCTTATCGCCCAGGACCGATTACGTCCAAGACTCGCTGCTAAACTGCTGACAACTTATCGCCCGCGCCCGTAGTGTGTGTATAAGACTTTTGCTATTTTTCGTTCTGTTTTCATCTTTCGTTGTCTGGGTTCGTCCGACCTTTTACCGCTCACGTCCTCCTGCACGTCACCAGTCGCCCGACTCCACCTCAAGCTTGCGGCCAGCGCTGCAACTTAGCCACTCGGTCCGATATGCCTCATGCGCCTACCCGGCGCGCAGCCTTCATCAACTCGGATAACCAATGTTTTGCTGTGCCATGCCTCGTTTCGTCGTACCACTCTCGTCGTACCCACTCCACTGTCCGTGCTTGCTGTCCGCCCGTCGTTCGTCGTCTCCGCCCCAAGTTGGGGGGGGGGGGTTATTGCTTGTTAGAGCTCGATCCAAAGTAGCTTGCATCTCTCGCCGCAGGGTCTCAAGTGAGAGCCGTCGGGCTCCACGCAGTTCGCCGGATCCTGGCCTCCGCCTGATTCCAACTGATCCACGGCGAGCGCCAGCGACTCCTTAGCTTGGCGCCGTACTACTTTCGTCCGTTCTGTAGGCCGCCAATAACCGCTGTGAACGTCCATCACCAAGGTCCTACCATACGCTCACCGCAGCGGAATTTCCAGAAAACAGTACTTTGTACTGTTTTCTTGCGAATCCAAACAGTGAACTCATAGTACTGGAAACAGTATGTATTAAGTTCGCGTACGAACTTAAATATCTTCCTACATTCTTACAACAGTTCTGGAGCTTCGTCGGGTAGCAGGGGGCGCTCGACGGCGTCGTCCGCGGGTAGCTTGGTATAGCCACACGAAGTTGATTGTTTCTCGCTCAAAATCCATTTTTAGTTGCCAAGGTAAGTTTCTAGCTGGTTCCCACGTTAGCTCTCTATGGTTTACCCACTGCACTAAGTAGAATTCAAGAGTGTGGACCCATCGTTTTGCATAAAGGCGCTCAACCTCAAATGTCTCCCCACCTCGCCCTCATTGTGCTTGCCTTCCTCGAAATAAACCGTAGCCACTCTGCGGTCGAAATGCCGGGTTCTCTTCAGGGGGAGGCCGATTAGTTAGATTTTGGTTGACTCTCAATCTGTAAAAGGAGCCGTCGAGATTGCGTTGGAAGTTGCGTGTGTGTTTTCCTCTCTTGTTCAAAGGCGCCATAACAGAAATTGTAGAATGGCATGCATCTAGTGCTATCATAGTTGAGGACGTGTAATGCATAAGAAGCGATGCCGTTTGCAAAAAACAAATGTATTGTAGACGTCACCAATTCACAAAACAAATTCACAAAACACAAATACACCTAAAGAATTCAATATTTTAATGTCCAAGTCTGGGACGCTGCAGTCGAGATCTTATAACTCGCAAACAAAAAACACTGTTTCATACAATTTTTAGTATAGACACCCCAAGGGAACAACTGAAAATGTTATCGGATCACAATTTCGAAATTTCAATAATGGACGATCTGAAGTGCTTCCAAAACATGACTTGTGAAGCAAAGTTTTAAAGATAATATTCAGCTAAAATTTGATTTGCAATTACAAAATGCAAAAAATACAAATACTTTTATAGGAAAGAAAGTGTATTTTTAATATAAAGAAACAGAGTCGGGAATCACTATAGCTATCCTCATAGAGCATTACGAGCTTGTTTTCGTTTGTGGGAAGGCTTGGGTCCTGGCTTCAGCCCAAGTTTACCAATACGGTCTGGGTCACTCTGAAAATGAGGAACAATCATGGATGAGTCGGATTCGAGTGTGACATCTGTAGGCCAAGGCATGAACGCGAAAGTGTATGTGTCTTGAAAATGCCCAATTGAAGTTCTAATCTTGTCGTATAGCTCTTCAAATCTGCTACCATTGTGAATGGCAGCGCAAATTGCATGAATGCACGGAAAATTTTCATCCTTCCAATTGCCACACGTACACTCAGTGGCCGGAAGATCAACTTCGCGCCAGGGGTGGATATATCCATGCTTGCTCTGGGGACCAAGGTGCTGAACCGAAAAAGCGCCATCTAGGAGAGAAGTTATTGCGCACATTGAAGCAGCCTTGGCTCGATCTTCCAGCTCCCTTTGCAATAGAGGAACCAAACGATGTCCACCGCTGTTACTAATCCATTTCGACGCCAATTGTCGTTTTTCAGACGTGAGTTCACTAAGGCGCTTGAAGTACATGTGAAATGCGTCAAGAGGTTTGGAACTCCTCATTTCATTACCCATCCAATTGTTAGCTTGTTCGGACAAATTTGAGGTAATCTCTCCGAACATTGGCAGTTCGAATGTTTCGCAAAATTTGTGTTTGACCCAATGTATCTGGTTGATGTTGTCCAGATATTCTACTGCCTTGTGTTTAGAAGCCAGTAATTCACTTCGAAAAAGCTTGTAGTCATTTTCGCAGTCGCTACGAGCCGTAGAACAAATTATGCGCCTGTCGTCGATAGAAAGCTTGGCACCAGAACGATTGATGTTATCCATAATATGTCTTAGACAGTAGCGGTGTCCTGCTGAAGGATAAACCTCGGCAACGGCGGACAAGATACCCTTTTGGCGATCCGAAATTATTGTGATTTTGTCCAAACCAGTAGCCGTTTTCACAATTTCCATGAACCAATGCCAATTCTCGTAGTTTTCAGTCCCAACAAGAGCAAGGGCAAACGGAACGACATGGTTCTTGAAGTCCTTCGCCGTAGCCACAAGGAAAACACCTCGTTTGTTCATTTCACCTTTCAGGTGCGCTCCGTCGTACCCAGTTAGTTTCTTGCACATGTTAGCGATATGAATGCCAACACTCGGAACGGAACATGCACGACGAAATGTTAAATTATCCGTTTCATGGTCAATTTTCCAGACGCTGCCTGGATTCTTTTCTGTCATTTTTTTGAAATACGACTCCAATTTCTGATAACTTCCCACTAAATCGCCCCGTAGTCTGTCGTCAATATCCATCTTCATACGTGAAATTCCTGTTTTCCCCAGTTTGTGTCCCTTTGAAATTAGAAATTCCTGAATAGCGGAGCCCGTCAAGGTTGCAGTTGTTCGGTCATGCATAGGAAGCATTTCCGTCATAACCAGTGTTGTAAGTTGCTCAATGTCCTGGGTGGTGTTATGCAAGCTGATTTTCTGAGCAGGAACAGAACCTTCCACAAATGGAACTTGGGTAAAACCAACATGTTTGACGTGGTTATGGGCCAAATTCATCTTTGTCACTTTTCATTTTCCGTTAAATCCAAAAACGTTCACGAAAAATGGGCATTCCAGACTTTCAACTGGAGTGTTTTGGTCAAAAAATTGCGCTCCATGTAGCTTCTTGCATCGGTATTTTGCGTTCCCAGAATTGTTAGGTTTCACACTCGTCTGTTTCACAAATATCTGGAATCCACAGCGAACGGCGAACTCTTTGAAGCTCGATCTGGCTGCCTTCTGAGAGGCGAACTCATGTTTAGCCAAATTTTCTAGACGGTCGTACACCAGACCGTAGTTTTCTGCTACAGAATTCTCAGAGTCCAATACAACGTCACCCCGTAGCAGGCCCAAGTCACGCGCTGCCTGAACATCCGATGCATCAACCACGAAGCGTGCTTGACCGTACTTGGACAACAGTGGAGGTTCGTAGCTTGTGGCCGGAGATGTCATTTCTAATGTGAAGAACGAGGTAAAAGACAAAATAGCTTCGTATGATCAATAAAAAACCAAAGGAGCTGAAGATAAGTAAGAAATAAACTATTAATAGTAATTAATAGTAAATGTTGTTGGAAAAGTGTCTTGTAAATTAAATTATTAGCTGCGAACTTAAGTGTACTGGTTTTTTGTTCAATAACTGTCTGGAAATATGTACTGGATCGGTAGCTATATCCCAGAGTTATTTGTACAGACTGGAAGTAAACAGTACTTTGTACTGTTTTCTGGAATTTCCTCGTTCACCGCACGTGCTAGCATCCGTTCCCCGCACTTCAACGTTCCGTCTGTCGTCCGTCGATCTGAACTAACCGTAATCGCCGTTCTTGGCGACGTCCAACAAACTACAGCATGAAACTTGCTTTAGCTGTAAAACATTCATTGACGCAAATACTGCCTCTCGGATTATACTAATTCTGTGTTTTCTTTTTGCTGTTCACCATGAATTGGCTTTAGAGAAACAGTTTTTATTTTTCCGACAAGATAATTTTACCCTACCCACGACATGACCAAATGAAGCGGGATGAAAAAGTTCTCTGGATATTTATATCCAGAGTCTTAGGTGGGTTCGAGACCCCTCGAAGATCCTATATAAACAAATATTTTTCTGCTTGTGTAATCACTCAAATTTTACTTTCTTACAGAGGGTAAGATTAACCGACGGGATATTTGATGAT